>NC_092264.1:905000-967500 GCF_036320965.1 Panulirus ornatus
ATATATATATATATATATATATATATATATATATATATATTTCATTATGCTTAACAGCCGTTTCCCACGTTAGCCAGGTAGCGCAAGGAAACAACGAGGAATGGCCCAACCCACCCACATAACATGTATATACAAGCATATATTGGAAAGGATCACAATTTTGCGCGTGATCAAGATATTCCAACAAGTCCACGAGGAAAATGAAACACGAAAAGTTCCCAAGTGCACTTTCGTGTAATAATCACACCATCAGGGGAGACATAAGAGAGGAATATAACAGTCAATTGATATACATCGAAGAGACGAAGCTAGGACGCCATTTGGTAAACATGTGATTGTCCAAAACATACACAAAACAAGCATATATATATATATATATATATATATATATATATATATATATATATATATATATATATATATATATATATATGTCGACCGTGTACACAAACTCTTCCTAGGGGGTCGGTCCTCCCAGCCCGAACATCTGACCCGAAATAATTCCTTGATTCATACGAGAAAGTGGGGGAAATAAATTCCACCCCTCCACGCCATTTATAAGCCTAAACACTAAATACCCTCCACCTCTTATGTGGGTTTTTTTTTCCAGCTCTCTCTCTCTCTCTCTCTCTCTCTCTCTCTCTCTCTCTCTCTCTCTCTCCCACGCATAACCTCCCCAGATCTTCATCCTCGTCTCCCCGGATCCATCACAGCCTCCTCTCCCCCATCCCATCCCTTCCTCCCTCCCCAGCCCACCACCCAACCCTAATCCAATTTCCCTACCCAATCCAATTTCCATTTCCATTTCATATATTATATCCTGGGGAATGGCGAACAAAAAAAAAAAAATAAAAGAGGAGAAAAAAAAAAAGGGAGTGCGAGTAACAAATTTACAGTTTCCGTCGTGGCTCCTAAATCCTCTCATCCAACTCCCTCTTCCCTCCCTCATATTCTCCCTATTCTCACACCAGTCCCACTGTGGGGAGTGGAGGAGGGCGTTGGGGTAATGTGTGTTCCAAACCTCCTCCCACAGGCAATAGAGGTCATTCCACATCTGGGGATGAAACCCAGTCCTCGAAAGGATCTTCTGGGTTACGTCGCTTCCAACTACTACCCTTCCCCCCCTATATCACTCTTACCAACTGTCCATGCCGTCATTCTCAACACAGCACATCATAACCTCATACCTGCCCGTATGAGTACGATCAACTCACATGTTAGACCCAGCGATACTCGGCAAGCTGCCGCCGCTGCGTCACGTGACTACTACTCTGTGCGGCAGTCGGCAACTCAAGGGTGGGCCGTTTTGATAACTGTTTCTTTCCCTACAACTCCAAGCTTTTGGAACTCAACCCTCTCGTGTCTTTCCCAATAACCTGGCACATTTTAAAAGGCAGGTTTGTCACTTCCTCCAAAATTCGTAAATACTTTCCCCTCGTCTCGTCTTTTTTCCCCTTTCATAATTCTCTCTATATTTCAATTAAGGCCCGGTCCTGATGTAGACTTATGCCCGTGGCTGAAGCCTTCACTATAAAGAAACACTTACACTAAGTAAAAACTCTCCCTATGTCTCTCCCAACTCCAAATATCATACGACCAACTCAAAAGTCCATATATCATCTCCTCCCAACGCCCAAACGTCCTTCACTCCTCCAAAAGGTTTCTACCATCGATCACCATTCACTCCACGAATTGTGGCGGGGCTTTTCACACCATTAAAATCTCGAAAAACCCATAAAAAAAAAATACATATCCCTCTGGGAGTCCATAGCACTTGAGGACGCTCCCGGGTGCTATTCTCTCGACACTTAAAAATCCATCAGCGTCACCCAGGGGGGTCTTCTTACTCCTTCACGAATCCTTCATATGAATCCTCTGCCAATCCTTCAACGAACCCATATTCCTACATGGCTAAGCGCCCTCCGTCTGTAATGCCTCAACACCCTCAAAGGACGGTCTCTCCCTCCCTCCCTCCATCCTCATCAAATACCGTCTGAATGACTCACCCAAGCTCAGGGTCTCTTCGACCTCGACCCTGAAACGGTAGTATCCGTCTGGCCAACAAGCACCCACACACACACCCAACAAACCATCTCGTCCTTCACCCTTAAAAAAAAAAAGGAAACACGCCATCCTTTCCAACGAACACCCTCTCCCTCGAGCCGAGGAAGGCCGCCTCCTCCTCCCTCACCACACCACCATCTTCACACACACACACACACCTCATATCATCTTCCATACACCACCACCCCCTCCCCAATAGAAGGCTCTCTCCATCACCCCGTATCTCCTCCTCCAACACCTCCACCCCGCCACATCCGGCTGGAGGACAACCCCCAGATGTCACTATATCTATTCCCAGCCCCCCTCCGCCTTCTCTTCGGCTCGTCCGGGGGAGGAGGAGCCAGTGGAAAGTCTGGAGCGACATTCTCATGCTTCTCTCCGCAGGAGACTGGGGGCCGGACGGGCGGCGGTGGCGCTTGCCAACCCTGGGAGAGGGACGTTAGTTGAGAGAGAGAGAGAGAGAGAGAGAGAGAGAGAGAGAGAGAGAGAGAGAGAGAGAGAGATTACAAACCTACATTTTTTCTCTAGGAGACATCAAGTATACCTTTCCCAATTTTCACCTCTGTAATATATATATATATATATATATATATATATATATATATATATATATATATATATATATCCTGTGCCTGTATACCTTCGAGGCAAATGGAGACCAGAGACTCTCGTCTGGCTCGACTGTTAATCGTTCGCTCGATGACGCCCATGAATCCCAGGGCTTAAAAGAGTCTTAGCCTCCTGGTAGTGGCGATGGCTGAGTCGTGACTTCGACTTTACATAGGCGTATCGACTGCTCAGGGTCACTGAGGGGGCACCCTCGACCACACCAGCCGGAAGGTGAACACACACACCCCTTCGTCAGGTGTTCGAGACAATTCCAAGACCATACATGGTCAAGGAGCCCACAGCACTTAGGGATGTCCTCCAAATATGCCATTCTCTCAACCCTCGAAATCCTTCAGCCTCACGTGAGGTCCTTCCCCATTCACGAAACCCCCCATCCTTGTGAACCCTTGAACGGCATTCAATGCCAGTCCTTCAATGGTCCCGCAATCCTATGTCGTTAAGCACCGTCTGTCCTTCTGTCCATATCCTTCATCCTACCTACCCTCCAAAATCTCCCACCAAACGTGTGTGTGTGTGTGTGTGTGTGTCTGTGTGTACTGAGCCATCCTGTATTGTAATTGCATGCTCAACACATGGACCCACCTCGATCACCTGCCTCACGATCACTCACACCTGTACAAAGCTGTCGGGCAGCTCATGTTCCTCGAGTGCCCAGGGAGGAATAAATGGGTCGACGAGCAACACACTGACCTCACACCATCAACTTGAGTAGTTGAAGTCAAAGGCTTGCTGGCCGACTTTTCCCCAAGAGCTATATGTACAGATATTGTCCTCCTCCTGGGAGGTGGGAGGTTGAGGTTTGGGGACCAATTTCTTTTCACTTAAAGTCAGCACCTTCCAGGCCCGCCGTCTATCAATAGGGCTCCATCTGTGGTAATTTCCAAGGAGCATTGAGCGTCGACTCTCGTCTGTATTCAGCATCTCTCCTTCCATCATCTGGAAAGGAGCTGTTGACAACAATCACCTCAACTACCGGTGGACCGATTCCTACTCCGTAATCACTAAGTAATCACTCGAGGTCTGTCGTTCTGATTACGAAAGTAATCACCGAACCTGTGTGGGGGGGGGGGGGGGGGGGGGAATTTTCCTCCCAAGCTCAATCCCTTCCAGCACTTCGTTACTGACGCGAGATCGAAGGATGGGCAGTCGAAGTCTTCCAGAAGGACGCGGGCGAGTTCGAGTGAGGCCAGCCGAAGCTGACGTCTCGCAAGAGAACGTGAGCGAGCTCAAGCGAGGCCAAACTAAGCTGACGTCTCGCAAGGGAACGTGGGCGAGCTCAAGCGAGGCCAAACTAAGCTGACGTCTCGCAAGGGAACGTGGGCGAGCTCAAGCGAGGCCAAACTAAGCTGACGTCTCGCAAGAGAATGTGAGCGAGCTCAAGCGAGGCCAAACTAAGCTGACGTCTCGCGAGAGAGCCCGGGCGAGCTCAAGCGAGGCCAAACGAAGCTGACGTCTCGCGAGAGAACGTGGGCGAGCTCAAGCGAGGCCAAACTAAGCTGACGTCTCGCAAGGGAACGTGGGCGAGCTCAAGCGAGGCCAAACTAAGCTGACGTCCTTCACAAGAGCCTCGTACGGGACCAGCTTGAAATAATAAAATAAGTCTCGAAGAAAACCTGGACACGTCGCGACAACCCATACGAGAGAAGGTCCAGCCTCCAGGCCAGGCTGAAGAAACACCCGTGGAAAATGGGGAATGGCGTCCCGCCTCTTTCTCACTCGTCTTCGGCACACTGACGGTGAAATACGCTCGGTATGACGACGCCCACGACGAAGTGCACTCGCATAGGTTCGAGTCCTGGTTGAGGCCGTCGGTCCACAGTCAACCCAGCCGCTCATCCACCCCTGGAGGTTGGTCGATAAAATGGGTACCTGGCTCAGGCTAGCGTGTGTGTGTGTGTGTGTGTGTGTGTGTGTGTGTGTGTGTGTGTGTGTGTGTGTGTGTGTGGCTGAAGAAGAAATATGCCGTCACACTCACACCATTCAGGGTGAGGCTACACAATAATATGAGAGACGAGTGTGACATGTCTGATACAAAGTCGACAGCGACATCTTCCGCTGGTATGAGCCTGACCCCCAGACCCTGACTGCCCTAGTTAACCCGACGAATATCGACCAATCAAGAACCAGCCATCTCATCGGGTCTTCTGTTACCTGGCTCTCCCAGCGGATAACCGCGTTCGCAGACCATTAGGTCTTCAGTCATATGACCTCTCAACGCACTGTCCTCCAGCAGATAATCTCGTCATAGACCATCAGGTCTTGTGTTATCTGTCCTTCCCATGTACTGTCCTCCAACAGATAATCTCGTCATAGACCATCAGGTCTTGTGTTATCTGTCCTTCCCATGTACTGGCCTCCAGCAGATAACCTCGTCATAGACCATCAGGTCTTGTGTTATCTGTCCTTCCTATGTACTGTCCTCCAGCAGATAACCTCGTCATAGACCATCAGGTCTTGTGTGTTATCTGGCCTTCCCATGTACTGTCCTCCAGCAGATAACCTCGTCATAGACCATCAGGTCTTGTGTTATCTGTCCTTCCCATGTACTGTCCTCCAGCAGATAACCTCGTCATAGACCATCAGGTCTTGTGTTATCTGTCCCTCCCATGTACTGTCCTCTAGCAGATGACCTCGTCATAGACCATCAGGTCTTGTGTGTTATCTGTCCTTCCCACGTTCTCCTACGCACCCCAACCCGGAGTTTTCTGAAGACAATATGAAATGGAAATAAAATCTACAGAAAACACGGCTTCATGGCAACATCTACAGATACCACAGCTGCATGGCAACATCTACAGAAACCACAGCTACATGGCGACACCTGCAGAAACCACAGCTGCATGGCTACATCTGCGGAAACCACAGCTGCATGGCAACATCTACAGAAACCACAGCTGCATGGCGACACCTACAGAAACCACAGCTGCATGGCTACATCTGCGGAAACCACAGCTGCATGGCAACATCTACAGAAACCACAGCTGCATGGAAACACCTACAGAAACCACAGCTCCATGGCAACACCTGCAGAAACCACAGCTGCATGGCGACATCTACAGAAACCACAGCTGCATGGAAACACCTACAGAAACCACAGCTCCATGGAAACACCTACAGAAACCACAGCTACATGGCGACACCTGCAGAAACCACAGCTGCATGGCTACATCTGCAGAAACCACAGCTGCATGGCGACACCTGCAGGCGATACGAGAATAAATGTGGAAGATCCGCCCTTGCTGGGGCAACAGGTATGCGACTCCAAGCACACACACACACACACACATTACAGTCATGCTTTCCTCAGTGGGGCCACTGATGTGATGAGCTTAAAGGCCGGGGGGAGAAAAGCTTCTTTCACTCTGTGTGTGTGTGTGTGTGTGCGTGTGTGTGTGTGGGAAGGGGGACGTGGTTGCACATGAATGACGAAGGGGGGGAGAAATAGGTGTGCGAATGTACCCTGTTCCGTGCCCTCTCCCTGAGAGAGAGAGAGAGAGAGAGAGAGAGAGAGAGAGAGAGAGAGAGAGAGAGAGAGAGAGAGAGAGAGGCCGCCTCCTCCTCAAAGCACACGAAACTGCCTGATGACCTTTCCTTGACGGCGGGATCTGGGCTGCGCGCGCGCGCGCAACCCCGCCCCCCCCAACAGCAGCAACTCCCTAATGTGACCTCCACCCCTCACCCTCCACCACCTCAGGACCTGACTGACTGATTCTCCGGGGCTTTCGTAAAAGGCGCTCGAGAGCCGTCTTAACATACAGAACATTATCGCCCAAACATTTTACGACGACACAGAATTTCCTCTCTCTCTCTCTCTCTCTCTCTCTCTCTCTCTCTCTCTCTCTCTCTCTCTCTCTCTCTCTCTCTCTCTCAATGTTGCTTCTTGCCACTGTCTCTACGTGAACTGTTCGTGGTGTGCAAAGTTGTCTGGAAAAGCCATCACCGAACTTAACTGCGCTGCAATCTGCCTTCACCGAACTTAACTGCGCAGTAATCTCTTTTACATTTGAGCGACGACAAGACCATGCTCTTTCTTTTTGGGGGGCTCAGCTCTCGATACTACGGAAGAAGTATAATAAAAATCATTTTCTCCGAACCAGTCTTAAGCTGCCGCTGGGACGAAAGAACCATTGTGCTCTACCGTGATCTTTCTCAAGTCTGGGGAGACACTGCATTAAGGGAAACGGAAGGGAGAAACATTTTCCAAAGACGCCACAAAACGGGGAAGATGGCAAATATGATTACGCTGCTGGGGGAAGACCCGATCCTCAATCAAGACAGACCCTCCAAGACCCGCTCCTCAATCAAGATCCCCTAAGACCCGCTCCTCAATCACGACCCTCCAAGACCCGCTCCTCAATCAAGACAGACCCTCCAAGACCCGCTCCTCAATCAAGACAGACCCTCCAAGACCCGCTCCTCAATCAAGACAGACCCTCCAAGACCCGCTCCTCAATCAAGACAGACCCTCCAAGACCCGCTCCTCCTCAATCAAGACCCCCCAAGACCCGCTCCTCAATCAAGACCCCCCAAAACCCGCTCCTCAATCAAGACCCACCAAGACCCGCTCCTCAATCAAGATCCCCCAAGACCCGCTCCTCAATCAAGACCCCAAGACCCGATCCTGACCCTACATTCGAAAAACATCTGCCTCTTGAAACGCTGGGGGTAAACACGCGGCAAAATAAACCCAGAGATAACACACACACACACACACACACACACACACACACACACACACACACACACACACACACACATCTGCCCACTGGAGCAGCAGATGATGATGATGATGATACTCGGCAACATAAAACCACAAATATAAAAAAGGAAACAAGTAAAGAGAAGCCGTAGACGTAGTAAACGTTACATCCTGGGTCCTGAGATTGTCAACGCTCCACTTAACCAGAGCACCGTCGGCCCAACGAACAAAATATTCAGCGACACACCGAGATAAAAAAAAAAACATCCACGAGATGTGCCTCGTCCACGGCTGCCCTGCTGCAAAAAGCCAGCCTGGACGGACACGAAACAGAGACGTTCTGTTCCACCCCAAACGGCTTGGGTGAAGTCAAGGTTCCCTTGCGAAGATGACACATAGGGCGTCTACCCAACACCTTCAGATGAAGCGTCCTTCGCCTTCAGATGAAGCGTCCCTCGCCTTCAGATGAAGCGTCCTTCGCCTTCAGATGAAGCGTCCTTCGCCTTCAGATGAAGCGTCCTTCGCCTTCAGATGAAGCGTCCCTCGCCTTCAGATGAAGCGTCCTTCGCCTTCAGATGAAGCGTCCTTCGCCCTGGCCTATTATTTTCTTTTTTCTGTGATAATATGGATCCTTCGTCGCGTTGGTGGTTTGCGATAGCACCCACAATTCTCAAGGGCGCGGGTTCGAGTCCCGGATAGGTTGGCAGCAAAATGCGGCTCACAGACAACCCCAGCAGTTCATCCCCGTCTTGGCGCCCAAGTCGACGAAAGGGGACCTGAGGCAAGCTGGGATATATATATATATATATATATATATATATATATATATATATATATATATATATATATATATACATGTGTGTGTGTGTGTGTGTGTGTGTGTGTGTGTGTGTGTGTGTGTGTGTGTTTATACATCAGGTTAAGCGTAGGGGCAACACAAGTGTTGAACTCCCTCCCCACAACACAACACTACTGCAGCAGATCCCACGCATTTGAATACAGAGAGACAGACACACACACACAGACACACGTAACATATTCAGCGCCACAGAGCAAGGGGGGGTATGCGCACGTGACATACTGGCGCCGCGCAGATTACTGACGGGATACACCGAAGGGGGGGGGGGGAACAGGCAGGTGTTAATGGGATAAAACGCAGGTTATCAACACGGAGTGTACGAAGTGAAGGTGAATGGCGGAACGGAGTCGTTTTTTAGGATAAAGACGACCCCACAAAAAAATTCTCTTTTTTTTGGTGTGTGTGTGCGTGTGTGTGTGTGTGTGTGTGTGTGTGTGTGTGTGTGTGTGTGTGTGTGCGCGCGCGCGCGTACCAGTTTTATTGCCAGAATGAACACAAACCCAACTGTATCCCTGAGGAGAACTCATGTATCACGGACGGATTCTGTGACCCGTTTCAAACTTTTTGAACCATTCCAACGGCGCGGGGCCTCGAGCCATTTAAAAAGTAGAACGTTCGCACCAAGATACAATGATTCGTTGGCAGCGTCGTAACTTACCACGTCAACGACGCTACGTAACGTAGAGAGAGGGACGTGAAAAGACGATCGTATAAGACTTGCATTTCTTTCGCGAAGACAACGAGCTGCTGCGTGCGCCAGGCTGTGCTGGATCAATCCTCGCAGGTGCTTGGCTCCTGACGGAGGAGAAGGAGGAGGAGGACTAATCCCGTGCATGCCCGTGACCTGTGCGGGACGCATTATGTGTGAAGGTGAGGCCACTTCTACAGCAGCGTGTGTGGTGGGTGGTGGAGGGGGTGCGCCCGCCCTGCCCGCGCGCCGGACAATGCCTCGCCTCTGATCCATCTCCTCCGGTAAATCAGAGCCAAGTTCTTGGGCATATTTCTCCCCGACGAACCGCCTTTGTTTTTAACCCAGGGTCGTGCAGCACTTACGCACAAATACCTTCACTATATGACTACACCCACGCATGAATTAAGGTGGGTTCATCGGTAATCGTCCGCGGATCTTACATAGTGAATTTAGTCTTGCCGTCTACGCGAGTCCCTTGAGTCTGCAGGCAACATCAGTATAACTACAGACAATTCAATTACCTGCGAGTCTCCATCCTCACTACCAGGCCCTAAACACCCTTGGGCCTCAGTGCATCCTCCTTGCCTCCAGAGCCAGGCACAGATACACACAGGCATTCCTGCCGAAGGGAGTGAAGCTGCAGGGCATCGCTTCTCACAAGGGCGTCCACGACGAGCGCACGATGGGAAAACGGGTTGCTTCGGCCAGTCCATCAGCCATGACCTACGAGGCAGCGCTGACGACAGCATTACGACGTCATGCAGACCTACGCAATCTGCAGGCGTTACAGATCCGGCGGGGTCGTCATCTGGAGAGAGAGGTTTGGAGGCGCAAAATAAGCAACGGCAGATCCATTCTTCCATCGTCGTAAAATCGTGTCAAGTGAAACATGAACTTGCAGGAAATGCAACGAGATCGGCTGCCAGTCTGGCCCTGCAGCCTTGTGGGAAACACAACACCTCACTCACAGTATAAAGTGAGGCCAAGTGATATACACCCTAGCCTGAGCCAGGTACCCCTTGGGGTGGATGAACAGCTGGGCGGACTGTGGACCGACTGCCGCAACCAGGATTCGAGAACTCATGCGCTCGATCCTGGGCGGCTCGTGAATGCCTTCACGCACCAGACCTAAACTCTCTCTGACTGTGAAAAACACTTAAGTTTGTTTCTCAAAAGACACACAAAGTCTAAGGCAATCCTTCAGGAAATGGCCAGCCCAGCACATCACTGTTAATAACAAGGTAAATAAAAAAATGCAGAACCTTCACTTCACCGTGTATATATATATATATATATATATATATATATATATATATATATATATATATATATATATATATATATATATATATGATGTAACAGACGAAAGTCCTCACCGTTCTCATTTTCTCTCATTGGTTGTTGCAACTCATAACTGTTCGAGACTTGTATCCCCACTGGTTAAGTGGATGGTTCTTCCACTGTAAATTAACGTACGGGAACCAACTTAGAAAGCTGGTTATGGTCACGGGGCCTCTTAGGCTGGTGAGGGCCAACGATGGACGTGGCTGCTGGCAAGGGCACGTTGTGGGGCGTGACCGGCATGGGCGCTCTGCGGGCGTGACTGGAAAGGATGCATGATGGGGCGTGACCGGCATGGGCGCTCTACGGGCGTGACTGGAAAGGACGCACGATGGGGCGTGACAGGCATGGGCGCTCTACGGGCGTGACTGGAAAGGACGCATGATGGGGCGTGACCGGCATGGGCGCTCTACGGGAGTGACTGGAAAGGACGCACGATGGGGCGTGACAGGCATGGGCGTTCTACGGGCGTGACTGGAAAGGACGCACGATGGGGCGTGACCTGCATGGCCGCACTACGGGCGTGACTGGAAAGGACGCACGATGGGGCGTGACAGGCATGGGCGCTCTACGGGAGTGACTGGAAAGGACGCACGATGGGGCGTGACCTGCATGGGCGCTCTACGGGAGTGACTGGAAAGGACGCACGATGGGGCGTGACCGGCATGGGCGCTCTACGGGCGTGACTGGAAAGGACGCATGATGGGGCGTGACCGGCATGGGCGCTCTACGGGAGTGACTGGAAAGGACGCACGATGGGGCGTGACAGGCATGGGCGTTCTACGGGCGTGACTGGAAAGGACGCACGATGGGGCGTGACCTGCATGGCCGCACTACGGGCGTGACTGGAAAGGACGCACGATGGGGCGTGACCGGCATGGGCGCCCTACGGGCGTGACTGGAAAGGACGCACGATGGGGCGTGACCATAGAAAGGACGCACTTACGGGCGTGGCCGGCAAGGAGACACTACGAACGCCGCGCTCATGTGTGCGTTATGGACAAACTCATGACGTGGTGGAGTGCGTGGCGAGGACAGACGACGGACCTGACTGAGTGTGTGTGAAGAACAAACCCAGCGAAGTCTTGAGGAGCGAGCGAACGCTCGAGTGCGAAAGAAACATCCTTGGGGGAAAGTTCGAGTGTGTGAGGAAACACACTTCAAACGTCTGAAAACACATGGGAGTAACAGAGTGTGGTTGAGGATCAGTGTGTGTGTATGTGTGTGTGTGTGTGAAGGACGACATATGTACGTGTCTGGGTGCGTGAATATCATGCGTAAAGGTCAAATGAAGTGCGTTTTGAGAACATTAGCGCATGGGAGTGTGCAATGCACAAGGGCGGCGGGGATGAGCCTACTGCAGGGGGTGCGTGCGCTGGCTGGAGTGTGTGGGTATTTTGATTAAAGTGTGACGTAGAGTTCGTGTGTGTGTGTTTAAGCTCTTTAGGTACATTTTTTATGCGTGTTTGTAAGAGTTGGGGACACAAGTTGCGTGGTTTTGAGTGCGTGGACTGGGAAAGACACCGAGTGTGTGTAAGAGTGTGTGAACTAGTAGACGCACTTAGTGTCTCCTTGACTGTCTAGGGGGGGGGGGAGACTCCCCAATGGGGTGCGTGGGGAGAGAGACACCACACCCTCCCTCCCCACCGGTGGGGTGCGTGAGGCGTGTGGGAAGAGAAAAACCCCTGGTAGAGTGCGTTGGAAGTGTGGGAAAAGAGAGAGAGACCCTCCTCCCCGTAGAGTGCGTGGGAAAGATAGTACAGCGCGTGGGATTCAAAGTTCTCCCCCCTACACACACACACACACACACACACACACACACACACACACACTCAGCTTTAAGAGTCAGCTAAGCTCGATAAGCGTTGGCAGCTTGAACAGGGGGGGGGGGAGAAGGAGGAGGAGGGTGGAGGCAACCACCTGAATGCCAGGTACACCTGCACCAGCTGTACCGCACACCTGCGCCAGCTGTACCACACACCAACACCTGCTGTACCGCACGCCTGCACCTGCTGTATCACACACATGTACCAGCTGTACCATACACATGCACCTGCTGTACCACACACCAACACCTGCTGTACCGCACGCCTGCACCTGCTGTACCGCACACCTGCGCCAGCTGTATCACACACATGCACCTGCTGTACCGCACGCCTGCACCTGCTGTACCGCACACCTGCACCTGCTGTACCGCACACCTGCACCTGCTGTACCACACACCTGCATCTGCTGTACCAAACACATGCACCAGCTGTACCGCACACCTGCACCTGCTGTACCGCACACCTGCACCTGCTGTACCACACACCTGCATCTGCTGTACCAAACACATGCACCAGCTGTACCGCACACCTGCACCTGCTGTACCGCACACCTGCACCTGCTGTACCACACACCTGCATCTGCTGTACCAAACACATGCACCAGCTGTACCGCACACCTGCACCTGCTGTACCACACACATGTACCTGCTGTACCACACACATGTACCAGCTGTACCGCACACCTGCACCTGCTGTACCACACACATGCACCTGCTGTACCACACACATGTACCTGCTGTACCACACACATGTACCAGCTGTACCGCACACCTGCACCTGCTGTACCAAACACATGCACCAGCTGTACCGCACACCTGCACCTGCTACATGGTACACCTTACGATGGTTTGGGAGATCTTCTACCCCACACAACCCAATCTCAAGCGCAAATTACCCTCCAAATAAGCCTCCAAATCCTTCGTCTATCATCCTTTCTATCCTCTCCCCCCAATCCACTCTCCACCCGTCCCTCCACCTGTAAACTCTCCCGACGTGCCCTCCAATCCCTACAAGCCTCGCAGGGCGGGATTCACTGGGAGTCCCGGCGAAGGCGTGGGGCGGCGTAGCCCTGACCTCGTGTCTCGGGCTGGGGGTAAGGGAGGAGGCGAGTCGGGAGGAGGAGGAGGAGGCGACATCCACAAGATACTGTAGTGCGTTATGTGCAAGGCAGGTTACCACACGGCCGCCCTTCACACCGCGCTGAGTGCCGCTACCAGAGACCCCAGCACTCCCTCACACTCACACACACACACACACACACACACACCAGCCTGGCTCAGGCTACTGGGACGTGTATGTGGATAAGGTACATATGTATGTATATATATATATATATATCATACATATAAAACGTTAAGAGACGGGGCAACACCATTGTGACTCTCTCTCTCTCTCTCTCTCTCTCTCTCTCTCTCTCTCTCTCTCTCTCTCTCTCAACTCTGACACCACCCCCACCAACGCCGATGCAAAACGAAAGCATCATCACACAAAATCCGAAAGTCCTCAGAACTTCTTTTTAAAGTGATCCTTCTCATTACAGATCCTTTTTTTCAAAACCTTTTAAAATCGTCTTTTACAAATATTCCTTTTTTTTTTT
Source organism: Panulirus ornatus (assembly GCF_036320965.1). Lineage (NCBI taxonomy): Eukaryota > Metazoa > Arthropoda > Malacostraca > Decapoda > Palinuridae > Panulirus > Panulirus ornatus. The sequence continues at coordinate 918,708 of NC_092264.1, forward strand.
TCTTCCTCTTCTCCATCCAGCACATCTGACCCTAGGTTAGGTCTAGATTGAACTCTTAAGGGCGTAAGGAAGCAGGTGGTCACAGAGGTAGTCTAGACCTTACGCTATAACTGTATTCTCAATGGTTTAGCCTTTAAGTTGGTCAATCAAGTCTAAAGCAGTCTTACTCACGGTTCGTACCGGCCGGGTTCCGGGCTCGTACCGTCGTGCCCAAGGGCCGTACCGTCGTGTTCCGGAGTCGCACCGTCGTATTCCGGGGTCGTACCGTCGTGTCCAAGGGTCGTACCGTCGTGTTCCGGGGTCGCGCCGTCGTGCTCAAGGACTGTACCGTCGTGCTCAAGGGCCGTACCGTCGTGTTCCGGGGTCGTACCGCCGTGCTCAAGGGTCGTACCGACGCGTTCCGGGGTCGTACCGTCGTGCTCAAGGGTCGTACCGTCGCGTCGTGCTCAAGGGTCGTACCGTCGTGTTCCGGGGTCGTACCGTCGTGCTCAAGGGCCGTACCGTCGTGTTCCGGGGTCGTAGCGTCGTGCTCAAGGGCCGTACCGTTGCTCTCACGTTCTGCACCGTCAAGGTCAAGGGTCGTACCGTTGTGCTCGTGAGGTTAATATTACCAAGAGATGAAAGTCATAAAATGTCTGGCATTTTATGGGGAGTCTCCAGTATGTTTGGGGGGGGTTTCCAATATGTTGGGGGGGTCTCTGTTGGTGTCTTTACTATACTGGGGTCTCCAGCAAGCAGAAGGAACGAACATACATGCTCTTATCATGTTCGGATCCTGACCTATATAATGTTGGGGTCCTCCAGTATGTTGGGGTCCTCCAGTATGTGGGGGTCCTTCAGCATGTTGGGGTCCTTCAGTATGTGGGGGTCCTCCAGTATGTGGGGGTCCTCCATTATGTTAGGGGTCCTCCAGTATGGGGGGTCCTCCAGTATGTGGGGGTCCTCCAGTATGGGGGGTCCTCCAGTATGTGGGGGTCCTCCGTTATGTTAGGGGTCCTCCAGTATGTTGGGGTCCTCCAGTATGTTGGGTCCTCCAGTATGTTGGGGTCCTCCAGTATGTGGGAGTCCTCCAGTATGTTGGGGTCCTCCAGTATGTTGGAGTCCTCCAGTATGTGGGAGTCCTCCAGTATGTGGGAGTCCTTCAGTATGTTGGGGTCCTCCAATGTGCTGAGGCCCTCCAATATGCTGGGGTCCTCCAATATGCTGGGGTCCTCCAGTATGTGGGGGTCCTCCAATATGCTGAGGCCCTCCAATATGCTGGGGTCCTCCAGTATGTGGGGGTCCTCCAATATGCTGAGCCCCTCCAGTACGTTGGGGTCCTCCAGTATGGTCGGGGTCCTCCATCATGACCTTGCCTTCCGCACGTTCCTCGACCCCCCCAGGGCAAGTGCGGTTGGGGGCCAATGGCCATATACACAAATGGCCTAGCCTACCGCAAGCGGCTGCGTGCAGCTGGGCCATTAAGGGAAGGCTTCTCTTCATACAGGGATGGACTGGGGGGTGTGTGCCGCTTGCCTTCCCTCACCTCCGCGCCACCCGCTCCTCCTGCCACGTACCAAAACCCACCCACCCACCACCGATGACAGCGTAAATACGGACGGACGTACTTGGCGGGCCAGACAAACGGCGCCGGGTAAAAGCAGAAACTCGTTTAACCCGGGACAAACGAGGCACTAAGTTCCGCGGGGGGTATTAAGGCATCCCTTACACTAACTACCGCCCTTCGTGAAACACGATTTTCACCCTGGGAGGGAGGGAGTTGTGAGGGAGGGGGGAGAAAAATATATGCCACCTGACACCGGCATAATTCTAAGCCTATAACTCGCACGGTTTTATTGCGTCTATAACTCCTCCCGGTTACTTACACTAGGAATTATATACATACATATATATAAAAAAGTTTATATAGCCCAATTATATATATATATACATAACATATATATATATAAAAGAGTTTATATAGCCCAATTGTATTATCATCTGGGGAGGCAATGCTGTAGTCCAGCTGACCTCTGCTCAGGGGAGGTGACCTGGTTCTTCCACCCAGTCACTGGTTCTTCCACCCAGTCACTGGTTCTTCAACTCAGTCACTGGTTCTTCCACCCAGTCACTGGTTCTTCAACTCAGTCACTGGTTCTTCCACCCAGTCACTGGTTCTTCGACCCAGTCACTAGTTCTTCCACCCAGTAACTGGTTCTTCCACCCAGTCACTGGTTCTTCAATCCAGTCACTGGTTCTTCAACTCAGTCACTGGTTCTTCCACCCAGTCACTGGTTCTTCCACCCAGTCACTGGTTCTTCCACCCAGTCACTGGATCTTCCACCCAGTCACTGGTTCTTCCACCCAGTCACTGGTTCTTCAATCCAAGGTGAAGCTGAGGCTTTAAAGACGTGAAGAAAGAGAGTTTTCCTATAAGTTTTCTTCTGTTGATTCAAGAGGACGATCGCCTCCCTCAACCACTTTAAAGGAAGAACTTCCAGTCCTTTCCTGTTTATCTGTTGAACGAGACGGTATACGACCCCTGGAGCAACAGGCGAATTCTTAAGCACGACCATTCGACCCCTTGAGCAACAGTTAAATCCTTAAGCACGACGGGTACGACCCTTGGGACATGACGGTACGACCCTTTAGTTCTGATGTGCCAGGCCTTTGACCTGACCTTTAAGGTGCTCGGGTGACAATGACGCCTCGCACACAAATATATGATACGACTGAACAACGCCGTCTCCACACTTGCCCCAACATTAAACCCTCTCATTCTCAATAAATAAATGCGATAACCAAACTCTCGACAGAATAATAAAAAAAAAGAGGCTAAATGACACATAAATACTTGTCTCACAAACACTGAATGAAATGCCCATTACTCTGATTATGTCTAAGCGAGATATGGAAAGGCGTTTTCCAGCGTGTCATCAACCCCCCTCCCTATCCGTATACAGATCAAACAGCCTCGGTGACATCACACACTCTCGATGCCAGACCTTCATCCGTATGTAGGTGGTTTTTCACACACGTTTGCCCGTGACTGCTGAGCGTGTCCAGGGCACAATTTACACGAGTTTACGTGATACCCAGGCGGGTGGTACCGCTAACATACCTCCCTGGTCGTTGGGGTACCTCGTCCCTCCCGGGGTCGTGCACGAGGCTGGCTGGAGTGGCTCGTTGGCCGACCCTCACCTCCCGCGGCATCTCGAGCCATAGCGACTTACCCCATGACTGTGTGACGATCTAGCAGTCTGGAACGGAGGGCGTCTCCAGCGTGACAGGGACAACAAGGAGGAGATTCCAGTATGTACTCAGGGAAAGTCCGACTCGCGTCTTCGTTAAAGGTTGTTTAGAGGAGCTACATGATTTAAATAAAGTATACGCGAGTTTCCAACTTCTGGAATTCAGTTCTCTGGTCCTGGAATTCATTTTCTGGCCCTGAAAATGTTTCCAGATTCTGGACTTAAGTTTTCTGGTCCTTGGAAGTCTTTCCAGCTTCTGGACTTTTGCTTTCTGCCCCTGGAACTGTTTTCAAGTCCTGGATTTTAATCTTTTCTGGCCCTGGAATTGTCCCCAGGTCCTGGAATTCAATTTACTGGCCTTGGAATTGTTTTCAGGCCCTGGAATTGTCCTCAGGTCCTGGAATTCGATTTACTGGCCCTGGCATTGTTTCCAGGCCCTGGAATTCAATATTCTCGCCCTGGAGTTGTTTCCAGGTCCTGGAATTGCTTCAAGAACCAGTAATTCAGTGCCCAAGTCCAGGAAATCAGTCTTCCAGTCCTGGTATTCAAGAAGAATGCAAGCGCGATCTGCGGTAAGGCAGGCAAAGACAGTCACCATACATCTTCCAGACCCTCAATGTAGATGAAACCTTCCTCAGTCATCCAGATGAGTTCCCACCCCACCACCAACGTAAATAAACAATCCGGAGACTTAGCTATACACCATGAACAGGGGTCCCGACCTACCTGTACAGCTACCACGAACGCTGACGCGGTTGGCGAACTCATGGACGCCATCATTCGGGACAGGACTGGAAATCCTTTGAAGGAATCACCACTCAGCTGACGATTCCAGGAATATGGTCCTCGAGGCAGTCGACCACCTCTGACATATCTACCTGAATTCTTATTATGTTAACGATATGTGAAGATGCAAATTGATGATCCTAAGGCGACGGAATCAATTACCAGACACCCATTATGGTGCAAGTCTGGTGCTGGGAGACACACACACATATACACAAACCGAAGCGAACCATTCATCAAGGGTGTGTGTGTGTGTGTGTGTGTGTGTGTGTGTGTGTGTGTGTGTGTGTGTGTGTGTGTCAAACGCCCTACAAATTCATCATCCTCACGAAGCTCCCAGCCACCAGCTCCATCTCCCCTGAACCCTACTGCCTTCTAACGTGCAGTTCACCGAAGAATGCGACACTTTATCTCCTTTGGTAGATATATTACCTTCTTCCCGGACCAGCATCTCTCTTGGCTGGAGATCCCGAAGGAGGAGAGGGTTGCCACCCGAAGACACCCAACGGCAGAGCGTGTCTTTTTCATAACGAGACACAGTCGAGGTAAGAAAACAGCTCATCTTCAAAGCTGAGACAAGCATTTGCTCTACGCGTAAATGCCTTAAAGCACCACGAGCCATAACAATCGTGTTGGGTGAGTCCGTCCTAAGCTTATCTCTCGCGCGTTTTAAATCGCGTTTCGCGTACAAGCGTATTAACTCACGCTGGCTGGAGAATTATGATACTATCGTCTCCATTCCCCAGAGAGTGTCTTCCCATGTTCTATGATGGACCTGGCGAAAACAGGCTCCTCCAAGTGCTTCCACTCTCTACACATGGGATGCTCATGGGGGTGGGTGGGTGTTGACTCCACCAGACCGACGCTGTGAGGAGGCAAAGTCTAGCCAGGAGAGGGTGCCAACCCAGTCGCTCTGGGGGTCAAAAAAGGAGTGTGTGTGGGAGGGATGGGTTGACGTGTCCAGGTCCCAGCGTTCCAGGTCACGAGGTCCCTGGTAGGTAGGGCCATATTCGCCTGGTCACAAGGTGGCTAGGAGGAGCACACTGGTCGGGTGAGCCAGACACTGGCGCCTCTATTGTGGTAGTGACACCCAGGTAACCCCCCTCAAACACGACGGTACGACAACGAAGCACGGGTGAGCCTCGAACACGACGGTAAGACCACTGAGCACGATGAGACGACACGTGAGCACGACGGGACGACAACGAAGCACGGGCGAGCCTTGATCACGACGGTACGACCACTGAGCACGATGGGACGACACGTGAAGCACGACGGGACGACAACGAAGCACGGGCGAGCCTCGAACGCGACGGTAAGACCACTGAGCACGATGAGACGACACGTGAGCACGACGGTACGACAACGAAGCACGGGCGAGCCTGGATCACGACGGTACGACCACTGAGCACGATGAGACGACCCTCGAAAGCGATGATACGACCTCTGAGGCCGACGTTACGACGCCTTAAGCCCTCTTAATGTGTCCACTGAGCACGTTGGTACGACCCTTGAAGACGACGGTACGACCCTTGATCACGACGGTGCGACCCTTGATCACGACGGTACGACCCCTTGATCACGTCGATACGATCCTTGGGTGTGGTGGCCTGGTCTTTAACCAGACCCCTAAGGCTGTCTGCAATTTCCATCAACGCTGGAGCAGCACCTATGGGCGGCTGGGACACTTAAATACACCCCAACATCGTCCATACTGTCTCACGCCATTGCCACACACCCTCACTCTACCACACCGTCTACACTGTCTCACACCACTGCCACACACCCTCACTCTACCACACCGTCTACACTGTCTCACACCACTGCCACACACCCTCACTCTACCACACCGTCTACACTGTCTCGCACCACTGCCACACACTTTCACTCTACCACACCGTCTACACTGTCTCACACCACTGCCACACACCCTCACCCTACCACACCGTCTACACTGTCTCGCGCCACTGCCACACACCCTCACTCTACCACACCGTCTACACTGTCTCACACCATTGCCACACACCCTCACTCTACCACACCGTCTGTACTGTCTCGCACCACTGCCACACACCCTCACTCTACCACACCGTCTACACTGTCTCGCGCCTCTGCCACACACCCTCACTCTACCACACCGTCTATACTGTCTCACACCACTGCCACACACCCTCACTCTACCACACCGTCTACACTGTCTCACACCACTGCCACACACCATCACTCTACCACACCGTCTACACTGTCTCGCGCCACTGCCACACACCCTCACTCTACCACACCGTCTACACTGTCTCACACCACTGCCACACACCATCACTCTAGCACACCGTCTACATTGTCTCGGGCCACTGCCACACACCCTCAGGCAAAGACCACAGTGGAAAGACACCCAACAACAAACCTTCTCAAAATCCTCTTCATTTCTCTTTCATTTCTCTCTCTCTCTCTCTCTCTCTCTCTCTCTCTCTCTCTCTCTCTCTCTCTCTCATTCGTGTCCCGGTCTCTCCGAGATCTCTCCATAACCGCAACTTTCGGACCGCTGTCTCCCTTGTACAGGGCACTTGCCTCACCCACAAGTGTGGGTCATCACTCAGCCCCCTAACCTCCCCTTCCTCAACCGTCCCCCACACGGGGCAGATGGCAAACGAGCCTGTAACTCCGATGTTCCTCACATCACCAATGCTTACGACCCGGTAACCAAACACAGCTCATATAAACTTACCCTATAACAAGGTATCATACCTTACCTTACCTTACGTATACATTACGATGGTTTGGGAGGTCTTCTACCCCCCACACAGCTGGGTCTGGGACCTTACCTTACCTTACGTATACCTTACGGTGGTTTGGGAGGGCTTCTACCCCTCACAGAGCTGGGTCTGGGACCTTACCTTACCTTACGTATACCTTATACCTTACCTTACGTATACCTTACGATGGTTTGGGAGGTCTTCTACCCCCCACACAGCTGGGTCTGGGACCTTACCTTACCTTACGTATACCTTACGATGGTTTGGGAGGTCTTCTACCCACCACACAGCTGGGTCTGGGACCTTACCTTACCTTACGTATACCTTACGATGGTTTGGGAGGTCTTCTACCCCCACACAAAGCTGGGTCTGGGACCTTACCTTACCTTACGTATACCTTACGATGGTTTGGGAGGTCTTCTACCCCCCACACAGCTGGGTCTGGGACCTTACCTTACCTTACGTATACCTTACGATGGTTTGGGAGGTCTTCTACCCCCCACACAGCTGGGTCTGGGACCTTACCTTACCTTACGTATACCTTACGATGGTTTGGGAGGTCTTCTACCCCCCACACAGCTGGGTCTGGGACCTTACCTTACCTTACGTATACCTTACGATGGTTTGGGAGGTCTTCTACCCCCCACACAGCTGGGTCTGGGACCTTACCTTACCTTACGTATACCTTACGATGGTTTGGGAGGTCTTCTACCCCCCACACAGCAGGGTCTGGGACCTTACCTTACCTTACGTATACCTTACGATGGTTTGGGAGGTCTTCTACCCCCCACACAGCTGGGTCTGGTACCAAGCTTCCGTGTTGCTCCTCCGCTCAACATGTAAAATTAAAGCTACAAAAAATAAAATTACACTTTCCCTTTCATATATCCTTGTGAGCAATCTACCCCGACTACAAGTATCACAATGAAACTCACATTTTCTTCAACTCAAAACAGTCCTTTGAGTCGCTGCTTCAACCATTACCTCATTAATTCAGATGCTCAACAATCAAACACAACCACAAGCTACTCTGATTAATTACTGAATCATCTCAATTTTTTTTTTCGATTCGATTTTTCTTTAAAAATCTTTCATGTGTGACAATAAAATTCATCCCCCCCCAAAAAAAAAATACTATTCGCATTTCTTTTAAATGCCTGGAATTTTGCATCAACGGTCAAAAAAAGGATAAAAAATATCGACTAAAATGTATCTAAACTTATGGGGTTTCGTTTCTGTCACGGCTGGTACTAGGGTTCTCGACACAATGGCAGTGGGACGTGAGTTTCAAAATCCTTAGAAATGCTGGCCCAGCGTACCTTCAAGTACAGCGAGTGCACCTTCCAATTCCCTGGCGTATCCTCGTCCCGTAAACGTACCTTGCAATACCCTAACGTACCTTCCAATCCTTTAATGTACCTTCCAATACCCTAACGTATCTTCCAATACCCTAACGTATCTTCCAATACCCTAACGTACCTTCCAGTCCTTTAATGTACCTTCCAATACCCTAATGTACCTTCCAATACCCTAACGTATCTTCCAATACCCTAACGTACCTTCCAATCCTTTAATGTACCTTCCAATACCCTAACGTACCTTCCAATACCCTAACGTATCTTCCAATACCCTAACGTACCTTCCAGTCCTTTAATGTACCTTCCAATACCCTAATGTACCTTCCAATCCTTTAACGTACCTTCCAATACCCTAGCGTACCTTCCAATCCTTTAATGCACCTTCCAATACCCTAACGTACCTTCCAATCCTTTAATGTACCTTCCAATACCCTAACGTACCTTCCAATCCTTTAATGTACCTTCCAATACCCTAACGTACCTTCCAATCCTTTAATGTACCTTCCAATTTCTCTGGTGTACCCTCTAACCGTTCTAATCTGTCTTCCAAATCCTCCTAGTCGACTCTACAATCCTCTCCCTCCTGCCTCCAATCGTACTTGAAGCGCTGCCTCCAATCGCACCTCTAATCCTCTACTCGTAGCGATGTCTCGTGTCCTGTCTCTACCTCATCCTACAAACCGAATCTCCAACTCTGCTTCCAATCATGCTTCCAGGTCAGCCTCCAACGCTCCCCCTAGCTCTGCCTCCAAACCTGTTACCAACTCTGCCTCCAATCCTTCCTAAGTATAGCTGTACCTCCAATCCTCGCTCCTTTACCAATGACTCCTCTCCTACACCACTGCCTCCAATCGTATTTCCAGTTCTAACTCCAATCATCCCTCTACCACTGCTTCCAATCGTATTTCCATTTCTAATTCCAGTCAACCCTCTACCACTGCCTCCAATCGTATTTCCAGTTCTAACTCCAATCATCCCTCTACCACTGCTTCCAATCGTATTTCCATCTCTAATTCCAATCATCCCTCTACCACTGCTTCCAATCATATTTCCAGCTCTAATTCCAGTCAACCCGCTACCACTGCTTCCAATCGTATTTCCATCTCTAACTCCAATCATCCCTCTACCAGACCACCAATCGTCCTTCCATCTCCCTACAGTCAGTCCTGCTTCACACTCGGCCTCCAATCCCGAGGCCTAACTGTCTCCAGTCAGTTACAGTTAGCTACCCCTTCGAGTCCCTTCTTTCCAGCTCTTCCTTGTGGCCTACCGTCCCTTCCTCCCTGCCTATCTAGCCCACACACTGGTCCAGGTAAAAGCCCCTCACTCCAGCAGGTTTTCGTATATCAAGCCCTCCCTCCAGCACCATCTCAAGCCTTGCTTCCTTCTTCAATATCCCCCCAGCCCCAATGCCAGGGAGTTCTTCTAACTTTCTCTTTCTCTCCCTTCCAGCCCTGATTCCAGAAGGCAACTCAAGCCATTCTGCCAAGTTTCCAATAGTCTCTCTCTCTCTCTCTCTCTCTCTCTCTCTCTCTCTCTCTCTCTCTCTCTCTCTCTCTCTCTCTCTCTCTCTCTCAGGTCTTACTTTCAACTCTTCTTCGATACTGTCTGCCTCCAGCCACGCTTCCGGAGCTTCAGCCATTCTTCTCTGAGGCCCCTGCTTTCACTTTTACTTACATTCTGCCTTTCCGGCACTATCTTCAAGCTACTGCAGCATCAACCATTCCTCTTAAATAGCCCCCCATCCCTTTCAACCCTTGCTTCCAGCCAGCCTTGGTGCACGGTCGTCAATCCACTCCTTCAGATCCTCAACCAGTCCTTCCCTTACGGCGTTTCCATTTCGACCCTTGCCCTCCAGCCAGCCTTCCAGTACGATCTTCAATCCACTCCTTCAGATCCTCAACCAGTCCTTCCCTTACGGCCTTTCCATTTCAACCCTTGCTTCCAGCCAGCCTTCCAGTACGATCTTCAATCCACTCCTTCAGATCCTCAACCAGTTCCTCCCTTACGGCCTTTCCATTTCGACCCTTACCCTCCAGCCAGCCTTCCAGTACGATCTTCAATCCACTCCTTCAGATCCTCAACCAGTTCCTCCCTTACGGCCTTTCCATTTCAACCCTTGCTTCCAGCCAGCCTTCCAGTACGATCTTCAATCCACTCCTTCAGATCCTCAACCAGTCCTTCCCTTACGGCCTTTCCATTTCAACCCTTGCTTCCAGCCAGCCTTCCAGTACGATCTTCAATCCACTCCTTCAGATCCTCAACCAGTCCTTCCCTTACGGCCTTTCCATTTCGACCCTTACCCTCCAGCCAGCCTTCCAGTACGATCTTCAATCCACTCCTTCAGATCCTCAACCAGTCCTACTTACGGCCTTCCATTTCGACCCTTGCCCTCCAGCCAGCCTTCCAGTACGATCTTCAATCCACTCATTCAGATCCTCAACCAGTCCTCCCTTACGGCCTTTCCATTTCGACCCTTGCCCTCCGGTCCAAGCTCAAGACACGGCCGGGGGTATCCTTGCAGCCATTCTACCACGGCTGTTGCGAAAATCCTCCCTTCCCCCCCACGCATTGCCCTCGAGATCCTGGAACATCTGACGGGCAGGCAAACAGCACTGGAGCCCAGGCGCCACATGCTCTCCTCCCGCCGCAAGGGTCCCTCCCCCCACCTCCGAAATCAAATTTGCCACACAGAAGCCCCGCGAATAAAACAACCTCCCCCCAACTCGTGAATACCCCCCAAGAAATGGAGAGCCGGGTGGGGGAGTCGTGCACCGAGAGATATATTTGCCAAGAAGCAATTACATGATTGGTCGTCGCAAGGGTGTAAGGTCGCGGGGAGAGAGAGAGAAAGAGAGAGAGAGAGAGAGAGAGAGAGAGAGAGAGAGAGAGAGAGAGAGAGAGAGAGTTTACCTACCTACCCAAGAGCTGCTCCGACGAGATATTGGCCCTGGGGTCCGGGTCGGCGCGTGGCGCTCACTGCGCTCAGAGAGAGAGAGAGAGAGAGAGAGAGAGAGAGAGAGAGAGAGAGAGAGAGAGAGAGAGAGAGAGAGAGTTTACCTACCTACCCAAGAACAGCTCCGACGAGATATTGGCCCTGGGGTCCTGGTCGGCGCGTGGCGCTCACTGCACTCAGGGCGAGAGAGAGAGAGAGAGAGAGAGAGAGAGAGAGAGAGAGAGAGAGAGAGAGAGAGAGAGAGAGAGAGAGTTTACCTACCTACCCAAGAACAGCTCCGACGAGATATTGGCCCTGGGGTCCGGGTCGGCGCGTAGCGCTCACTGCACTCAGGGCGAGAGAGAGAGAGAGAGAGAGAGAGAGAGAGAGAGAGAGAGAGAGAGAGAGAGAGAGAGAGAGAGTTTACCTACCTACCCAAGAGCAGCTCCGACGAGATATTGGCCCTGGGGTCCGGGTCGGCGCGTGGCGCTCACTGCGCTCAGAGAGAGAGAGAGAGAGAGAGAGAGAGAGAGAGAGAGAGAGAGAGAGAGAGAGAGAGAGAGAGAGAGAGACTACCCGCGGACTGGCTACTTTAATATTTATAAGTTTCCACTCGAGTGCCGGAGAGCCGAGCCTCTGATCTGGACTTGAGGCACAACGGTGTTCCCTCCAGCAGCAGCAGCAGCAAGTTAACCCTCCCATACCACCTCACCCCGCGCACCACCTCACCCCGTGCACACACACACACCCACACACCCACCCTAATCTATCCAGGTTACGTGTGTGTATGTGTGTGTGTGTGAGAGAGAGAGAGAGAGAGAGAGAGAGAGAGAGAGAGAGAGAGAGAGAGAGAGAGAGAGAGAGAGAGAGAGAGAGAGAGAGAGAGAGTGAGTCTCCGTGCCTCTACTCTCTCGGAGCTGGATTATGTGTATACTTCGCCCGCATCGAGCACCATCCCTCCCGCCTCCCACGGAAGTGCCCGAGCGCTCCCCTCCCTCCCTCGCTTGCAAGCATTCCCACCACACACCACCCACCGCTTCCTCTCTCTCTCTCTCTCTCTCTCTCTCTCTCTCTCTCTCTCTCTCTCTCTCTCTCTCTCCCAGCCTGCACTTCTCTGCATGAGCAGACAAACGCCTGGAGGGAGGGGAGGGGAAAACTCCTCCCCTTCACCATCTCTGGAGGAAGGACATGTCACGTCCTCACTACCGTACGCCCGTCAACACCAGGGGTCTTGGATCAGACATCGTACGCAGCTCGCTCATATTCTCGTCCACCAGACGTCAGGACACAGACGGTGGCTTCGGCCCTTAGTCATCACTTGCCTACTGCCACATGATAACAGACGTAATGATCTTATACTCACAACCTTAAAAGAGGGCTGATCTCATACTCACAAATGAAAAAGAGGGCTGATCTCATACTCACAAATGAAAAAGAGGGCTGATCTCTTACTCACAAATGAAAAAGGGGGCTGATCTCAAACTCACAACCTTAAAAGAGGGCTGATCTCGTACTCAAAACCTTAAAAGAGGGCTGATCTCATACTCACAACCTTAAAAGAGGGCTGATCTCATACTCACAACCTTAAAAGAGGGCTGATCTCATACTCACAACCTTAAAAGAGGGCTGATCTCATACTCACAACCTAAAAAAAAGAACTGATCTCACACTCACATCCTAAAAGAAAAAAAAGGAAATGAATAGAAAGGACATACTGAGGGAGGCGACTTATAATCTGAGATTCGGTCATAAGAAAAGATCAGTGAAATCCACAAGAAACAAATTGTTATACACTATCACAAATGAACTGTGAAATCTATAACAAACTGCTATATTCTTGCACAATTGAACTATGGAATCTATAATCATTAATCTGTTATACTCTTGCACAACTGAACTGTGGAAGTCTATAACACCCGAACTGCTATAGAAAAAAAACTAAAATATCCGAATTCTTAAAATCCACAAAAACCAAAAGATTGAAGTCCACAAACGACCAAATTGTTAAAAATCTATACAAACCGAACTTGTTAAGAGTCTATTATAAGAAAAATAAATCTAACTGCCAAAAGTCTATAAGACATCTAACTGCCACAAATCTATAATAAAAAGATCAAATTGCCAAAAAATCTATGATGAAAAAAAAAAATTGACTTGCTAAAAGTCTAATTGCCAAAAGTCTACAACACCAGCCGACCTGTTCGGATCTACACCACCGACCGAACTATGAACATCTCTCATAACAACGGCGAAATTGTACCACGAGCGGGCGCGCGGGTGATGTCCACATTCTTCCCGTAGAGGCGCGGGAGGAGCAGGAGGGAGGCAGGAGTGATGCTACCTTGCCAAGCCAGACAGCTTAACCAATTCGATACACACACACACGGCAAGCCACTGGACCCCCACTCCGGTACACGAGGACATGACACGGCGCCGAATGTGATACCTACCTCGCCTTTCCCTCCCTCCCCTGGTCAGCCACGGAGGGGGAAATTGGGAAAAGCCGCACTTACGGTGGTATACGGGGGGCGCGGGACTTTGGACGATCGGCTTATTAAGACGTTCGCTCCCAGCGGAAGACGGGAAGATGGAAGGATACACACTGTTATAATCTTACCAATCATAGAAATATGTCTGAATGTTAATTCTAAGGGTCAGGGAACGACCAATCTCTTTTTTTTTTTCTTTCAAGGTGGGATGCTGAAGCGCTCCATCAATATACATCCCCATCACGAAAGTTTCTATTACGAACCTGGGCTAGGACGCGACTCTTGACCGAGGCGCGGACGCGCAGGGGAACGGGCACACGAACGTTGCTTCTCTTCCTTCTACGTCGTCGTACATGCGAACCCACCCACCCACACACACACACACATCTAGCAAATCAACCTCTTCACCCGGTGCTCCAAGACTGACGACTACCGTTAACACGCCCCGCTGTTCACTGATCATTCCACTAAACGCACACACCCTCCGTGAATACGCTTCCATTCCACACTTCCTCCATTCTCGACCTACACCCTTAAGAAGAAAGCTCCACGCTCTTTCTTCACACCCTCCTACAGTGAGCTGTGCGCCCTTCACACCCTCCTACACTGAGCTGTGCGCCCTTAACACCTTCCAGCACTGAGCTATGCACCCTTAACACCCTCCAGCACTGAGCTATGCACCCTTAACACCCTCCAGCACTGAGCTATGCACCATTAACACTATCCTGCACTGAGCTATGCACCCTTAACACCCTCCACCACCGAGCTATGCACCCTTAACACCCTCCAGCACTGAGCTATGCACCCTTAACACCCTCCACCACCGAGCTATGCACCCGTAACTCCATCCAGCACTGACGTACGCACCCTTATTACCCTCCAGCACCGAGCTCTGCACCCTTATTACCCTCCAGTACCGAGCTATGCACCCTTAACACCCTCCAGCACTGAGCTATGCACCTTAACACCCTCCACCACCGATCTATGCACCTTAAAACACCCTCCAGTGAGGTCACGGTGGACCAGCGAGGTCACGGGGAGCTGTAGAGGTGGAAGGGGTGGTGTGGGGGCAGGTGAGGGAGGCGGCGGAGGGAGGCGGGCAGGTGAGGGCGGCGGCGGAGGGAGGTGGGCACCTCCTCTCGTCCCGGCCATTAAGGAAGGCCCATCCGTCTGCTGCTCCCCCGTGGATCCCCTCTGCATAATACGATCCAACAGCCGCGTCTTCTTCCAGGATTATCACTCCCCCTCCGCCCAGCACACTCCACCCCTCTCCCTCCTCTTCCCCACTACAGCCCTCCCCTGCCAGGGCCATAACCATCAGGTCCATCATCCCTGGGGAGTGGGTGGGTTCAGGGGAGGAGGAGAAGGAGGAGGTGGCCGTTCCTCCTTCGCTAATCTCCCCACTATCCTCCCCCTCTCCTTCCCAGCCTCTTCTTCTCCGCCAAATTAGCAACAATGTTAAAGGCTCTTCCTCATATCCCCCCCCTTTCTCTCCTCCGCCCCCGGCGCCCCCTGAACCATCTAGCCATTTTCCTCCAACACCACCTCCCTCATCCCCACCATCATCGTCTGGGGATCTTCCTCCAACAGTGCCCCCCCCCCCTACATCATCTTGGGAGCCTTCTCCAACATCGGTCCACCACATCACCTAGGGATCTTTCTCCAACAACGGCCCCCCCTACATCATCCAAGGATCTTTCTCCAACACTCTCGCGCGGACCGTCTCACCATCTCCCTCTTAACAACTGACTTGTCTAAAAGGAACTTTCTCCAACAGAGACTTTCTCCAACAGAGGCGCACTTGAGATCTTTCCTGAACAAAGGCTATCGTGTAAGAATCCTTCCCCAACATCACCACTGTCTAAGACTCATTCTCCAACACTCGCTTCATCCAAGGATCTTTCTCCAACACTAAGAATCATTCTCCAACACCTACATCATCTAGAGATCTTTCTCAACCGCACACAATTCATGCGCAACGAACAACCGATCCATCCCACAACCACTTCAACAACCGTATAATTCATCCACCTTCAAGATGGGCGAGGTCACCTCTGTCTGTCTGTCAGTCTATCCGTCTATGTCTGCCTGTCTATCTGTCTGTCTGTCTGTTAAGGCTACAACTCGAGGATGAGAAATCGAAAAAGAAGTCTGTATGGAAATCTCTTGGCCACCTCGCCCCTTACTCGTTACCTAAGTTGAAGGAGGAGAGTTGAAACCTGTTTGGGGCACGTCCAAGTCATCCTCCACGTCCCGTGGTGCGCCAGTGTCATCCTCCACAGGGTCCGTGTTATCCTCCACGTCCCGTGGAGCGCCGGTGTAGTCCTTCACTGAGTCCGTGTTATCCTCCACGTCCCGTGGTGCGCCGGTGATGTCCTTCACTGAGTCCTTGTTATCCTCCACGTCCCGAAGTGCGCCGGTGGCATCCTCCACTGAGTCCGTGTTATCCTCCACGTCCCGTGGTGCCGGAGTTCGTGTTATCCTCCACGTCCCGCGGTGCGCCGGTGTTATCCTCCACTGAGCAGACTTGCTCCTTGTACTGGTGTTTCTTCTGGACGTGTGTCACCACCAGAGATCATGCGAAACAGTCCAGCGAGGGCAGCTCGACATCCTTGGGGCTCCAACCTCCCCTCTATACCGTAGAAGGGGGGCCCTTACCTATCCCCTACACCGAATTAGGAGGCCCTTACCTATCCCTACACCGAATGAAGGGCCCTCACCTATCCCTACACCGAATAAGGGGGCCCTTACCTATCCCTACACTGAATAAGGGGGCCTTACCTATCCCTACACCGAATAAGGGGGCCCTTACCTATCCCTACACTGAATAAGGGGGCCCTAACCTATCCCCTACACCGAATAAGGGGGCCCTAACCTATCCCCTACACCGAATAAGGGGGCCCTTACCTATCCCCTACACCATAGAAGGGGGCCCTTACCTATCCCCTACACCGTATCAGAGGATCTCTACCTATCCCTTACACCGTAACAGGCGTCCGCGCCCATCACCTATCCCCAAAAAGGGGAGCTGGGACACCCCGACAGTTGCTCTCTTTACAGACCATTCTGCACCGAATGCCCACCACAAAAGAAATGACCTTTCTCCAACAACAACTCCCATTACGGATCTCCTCCTCCCTCCCTCTCTCTCTCTCTCTCTCCCTCAGCAACCTATATAAACCACCCACTCCCACACCCGTACATCATCAGGAGAACCCACACACACACACACACACACACCAAAGGGCGTCCTTTCACTCGAAAGATGATGAAAAAGAAAAAAAAAATTTCCTCAGGAAACACTCGCCATTGGTCGCTCCAGCGTCACCCCTACACCACCGCCTCCTACACTAACCCTTGCCGCCCTTGCGCCTCTCCCCCCCCCGAGGTCGTCCACCAATCGCCTGGAGGACCGCCAGCGTCACATACCTCATCCTGAAATATCCAGTCCACTTAACACCAAGAGTTCGTAGCTCGCTCTCCCCTTTTTTTTTCTCTCTCTCTCATCCTTATATCCTGTCCCCCACCACTTCCCACTCGCCGCCACTGACATCCCCCCCTCTTTTTTTCAAAAGCAAAAGGGGCACAGGACCTTTTCTCGTACAAGGGGACATCGACTACAGTCATATGGGAAGGGGGGCTCTCTCCTCCGTTATCTACTGAAAGACTTCCTTTTCCAGCCTTCAGACATTAACGTGTCACCGGGGGGGTTTTTCCCGCCCTCTGTATAGACTCGTAAAATGGTTTGCGGTCTGGCCACCATCAACGGATCGTCTCTAACATCACTGCCACACTTGGACGGGGGTGTTACGGGTGTCCGTCTCCAATGAACTCACTCGCATCATTCCCTCCAGTTCAAATCCGAGAGTTCTAAGAAACACACGGCGAGCTCTTCTGCGTTACTGTCAGTGTTCTTCGATATATTCACCGTCCGGTGTTGATTCGCCAAACTCTTTCTTACGAAAGATATTTTTCTCTGATTTGCATACCATCAGTGATGACGCGACCTCAGCTCCCCCTCCTTCCCCAACCTTCTCCTGGCACCAGCGTCTGGAATAGGTCGAGCCTCCGACTCTTCCAGTTCTCAACTCCTCCAGCCCCCCCGACACTTATGGCCTTCGACACTTCCAGCCCTCGACGCTTATTGGCCTTCAGCGTCCGTAGCCTCCGACACTCCTGGCCTTCGACACTGTGGTCCTTCGACCTCTTATGCGGCTCACTCCGCCCCTCCTGGGCCCTCGACACTTGTGGTCTTCCACTCTTATGGCCTTCCGACACTTCTGGCCTTCGACATCTTGTGGTCTTCGACTCTTATGGCCTTCGACACTTCTGGCCTTCGACACTTGCGGTCTTCGACGACACTACCTTCCAGCTCTTTCTCCCCTTCGACTCTTCTAGCCATCAACGCTTCACCTGCTTGTTCATCCATATCTGTCTCCCCAGCCTACATCTCCTCGTGTTCAAACAACTGGAACAATTTGTGAGAGTTTCCCCCCACAATGCAAGCTCTTTCTTTCATCTCTTCAACCACGTCGTTTATCTTCTAGTATTACCTTCAATCTATGCTGCATCGAATCGTCTCATTCCGACTACGTGCATGCGACTCAACCCCTTGAGCACGACGGTGCGACCCACGAGCAAGGCGGTACGATCCCTTGAGTACGACGGTACGACCCCTTAAGCAAGACGGTGCGATCCCTTGAGCATGACGGTAAGATCCCTTAAGCACGACGGTGCGACACCTTAAGCACGACGGTGCGACAACTTGAGCACGACGGTGCGACCAACGAGCACGATGGGACGACCTCTGGGTACAACGACCTGTTCGTCCACCACCTTCTTAAAAAGGTCCCGTCAAGGGCCAGGGCATCAAACTTAAACATGGGGTCGTACCGCCGTGTTGTAAGTCCCTTCCGTCGTCCTCGAGCGTCGCAGCGTCGAGCACGTAACCTCAGCGATGTTCTTTTGAGATCAAAGACGAAACCTCAAAAAATTTCTGGGACTCGACTGGTCATTGGGGCATCTTCAAGGCATCTACTGCTATGCCATCAGTTCATTTCACAGTCCCTATCGAGTCTCCACCTTCAGGAAGACCTACGCTCAATTCCAGATCCCCAAACATCTCTCAGGTGATTATAATAATCTTTATATTACTCATCTCGCGCTTTAAAAGCCCCCCCAGACAATTCCCGTTTTCTCTTCGTTCTGCAAAAGATTATAAGAGGGTTGACTGCACCAACATATGCAAGACTTGCGCTGCTCAAATTTCTATTTGGGCCGCTCGAAACGGCCTCAGATGGTGATACCCCAGCCCTTAACAACGTTTCGGCGGGGAGGTAACAAGCATGTGCATTGCTACCAGAACTGACTTTACATTCCTGGGGAGGTTTTGGCTCCGTCTTACGCTTGGGAAACAATTCCCTTTTTTTCCCCTCCCCTCCTCCTTCCTCCTGAATCTACTCCTCCCATACTCACCTCTTACCTCCACGGAATGCTTGCATGGCACAGCTGCCCTGGACCCACATGTTTCCCCTGAAGGAAAACGGGATATACCACCAGCAAGAGGGGAGGGCAGCTTGCTTAAACGCTATGCAGGCGTCTTCCTTCGTCTCAATCTATGAAAGCCAAACTCCCTCGACCAGAGACACACACTCTCTCTCTCTCTCTCTCTCTCTCTCTCTCTCTCTCTCTCTCTCTCTCTCTCTCTCTCTCTCTCCGTCCTCCCCTACCCACCCACCAGACAGCCTCCCGCTGCTCAATATTCATGCTAAAAGTTCATTTCATTGAGGGTTCCGGCACGCGGCGGTGGTGGCTGGCTGGCTGCCCCGCCGCCAACCCGACCCCACTCAGGGTGTCGAGCTGGCATCAGAGGTTAGGTTTGCCCTCCTCATGTTCTGAAGCGACGAACATGTGCGTGTCCGTGTAGGTCCGGATTTCTCAAGCGTCGCGCGCTCGCTGATGCTGTGTTCTTACGTCGACTTGAGACGCCGTTCTGTGAGGAGGAGGAGGGGGTGGGTGATGTTCTGTGTCGCACAGAACATCTTAAGCACGGTGATGTTCAACCCGGTTCATCGACCAGGTCTCGACGACGGAGACGACGACCTCGCCCACCTAAATCGACCAGGTCTCGACGACGACCTCCTCTCCAACCTTAATCGACCAGGTCTCGACGGCGACGACTTCGCCCACCTTAATCGACCAGGTCTCGACGACGGAGACGACGACCTCGCCCACCTTAATCGACCAGGTCTCGACGACGGCGACGACCTCGCCCACCTTAATCGACCAGGTCTCGACGGCGACGACGACCTCGCCCACCTTAATCGACCAGGTCTCGACGACGACCTCCTCTCCAACCTTAATCGACCAGGTCTCGACGGCGACGACTTCGCCCACCTTAATCGACCAGGTCTCGACGACGACCTCCTCTCCAACCTTAATCGACCAGGTCTCGACGGCGACGACTTCGCCCACCTTAATCGACCAGGTCTCGACGACGGAGACGACGACCTCGCCCACCTTAATCGACCAGGTCTCGACGACGACCTCCTCTCCAACTTTAATCGACCAGGTCTCGACGGCGACGACTTCGCCCACCTTAATCGACCAGGTCTCGACGACGGAGACGACGACCTCGCCCACCTTAATCGACCAGGTCTCGGCGACGAAGACCTCCTCGCTCACCTTAATCGACCAGGTCTCGGCGACGACGACCTCGCCCACCTTAATCGACCAGGTCTCGACGACGACCTCGCCCACCTTAATCGACCCGGTCTCGGCGACGACGAGCTCCTCGCTCACCTTAATCGACCAGTCTCGACGACCTGAAGAACTCACCCCTGTGATGGATGCACCGAGTGTCCCCTAACACTATGTTCTCGTGGCTTACACGTCTCCCCCCCCAAAGCCCGTAAGAGGTTCGTATCCCACTAAATATTTATAGATATGCGTAATCGCCCATAAAGTGGGGGAGGGGGCCTATGTAATCGCCCATAAGAGGGGTTTAACCCTCATTAGGCCCAGTGCCCATGATCCTCAAATCTTCGAACATATACGGGCAGGCCCTACGAAAACATGAAGCAAAATCAGTTCTTGATATACAATGCCTCGAAAAAAAGATTATATATATATATATATATATATATATATATATATATATATATATATATATATATATATATATATATTTGGCGTCCTAGCTGCGTCTCTTCGTTGTATATCAAATGGCTGTTATATCTCTCTCTTGTGTTCTCCACTGATGATGTGATTATTACACGAAAGTGCGCTTGGGAACTTATCGTGTTTCATTTCCCCCGTGGACTCTTAGGAATATACTTGATCACGCGCAAAATTGTGATCCTTTCCAATATATATATATATATATATATATATATATATATATATAATATATATATAGAATCGAACGTTGGAAGATGAAGGGAAAGAATAGTTTTCCAAAATATGATATACGTACGGTTATAAGGGTCGGGGGACACCCCCACCACCACCCCCAGAGATCATCACCTGCGCATGTGAGAAAAAAAAATGGACACTGGTCCCCCCCCCCCGCGTCGGCTGTGGAGGAGGGGCCGGCGACCGTGACAGAGGGCGGCCCAAATGCGGGGCAAACACATCTGCCGCCGTGAAATATGGCCTTTAGCAGCTGGCAGGCCGTGCGGTCATCGCGTCCACAACCACAGAGGGCGTAGCCAGTGCGGGGCTGTTGAGGGCCAGCGAATGGGGCCAACTTACAAGGCCGGTCACAGACCACACCCGTAAACACCTGAGAGTGGGAAAAGGATGGGGCCAGTACAAGGTCTGTCACAGACCACACCAGCAAACACCTGTGAGGGAAAGATGGGCCCAGTACAAGGCCTGTCACAGACCACACCAGCAAACACCTGTGAGGGAAGGATGGACCCAGTACAAGGCCTGTCACAGACCACACCAGTAATCACCTGTGAGGAAAAGGATGGGGCCCAGTACAAGGCCTGTCACAGACCACACCAGTAATCACCTGTGAGGGGAAGGATGGGGCCCAGTACAAGGCCTGTCACAGACCACACCAGTAATCACCTGTGAGGTAAAAGATGGGGCCCAGTACAAGGCCTGTCACAGACCACACCAGTAATCACCTGTGAGGGAAGGAATGGCGCCCAGTCTAAGACCCGCCACAGAAGAAACAAGTACCCGAACGTATTCCATCGTGCGACGTCGCAAGTGAAAACCCCCCCACCGCCGTGGTGCACGGGGTCCATTTCCTCTCGAGAATAAGCTTTTGAAACGATGAAATAAAGAAAAAAGAAATCCAAAGCGAAGCTCATGTATCCACCCCCCTCCCTTCACCCTCATCGCCCATCTCAAAAGCCTTCCAAAAAACCTCTCCTCCACGAGTATAGGAAGCCGAAGGGCGCTGACGCAGGAGGACTGTCAAGAGCGCCTGCCCCCTCACCCTATGGAAAGACGCAGCCACCCACACCACCTCGCTGGAACACCTATCGAATCCGTGAGGCGGGCAAATCCCACACCCCCTGCCGGAAACCGCTGATCAAGGCTACGAGACGACCCCAATCTACGTCGCCGGCTAAGAAAGGCCATCAGAGCTGACGACAAATTCAACGTCGCTTGTTGGAGCGGTGATCAAACACCGGGGGAGACACACGAGGGCCGACCGAAGCCATCCGTGTGAAAAAGCCACCACACCAAAAGACTTGAAAGAAAACGGAGGGATGTACGTCGTCAAAGAAGCCATTACATAAAGTGGCAATCCGGCTGGCTGGTGACCTCCCTCCATGACTGTGGAATGAAGACAAATGACCCCGAGATTCACGGGTCTGCCACTCAGCCGGCCAGGCCCAACTGACCTGACCTGACCTGACCTCTGGTCTTAACCACCATCAGCCTCGTTCCAGAATGACACCCTATCTTCCAGTCCCTTTAAAAAAAAGCCTTCTTCTCTTCTCGTCCCTTCTATCGTTCCAGAATCAATCCTCATCTTCCAGGCTTCTCAAGAGCCGCCTTCTCTTTCCTTCCATCGTTCCAGAATCAAACCCTATCTTCCAGTCTCCTCAAAAACCTTCTTTTCTCCTCTTCTCGTCTCATCTATAGTTCCAGAATCAATCCCTATCCTCCAGCCCATTAAAAAGCCTTCTTCCTTTCCCTTCTATCGTTCCAGAATCAAACCATATCTTCAAATTCCCTTAAAATCCCTTTTCTCTCCTCTTCTAACGTTCTACAAGCAAACCCTATCTTCCAGTCTCCTTAAAAATCCTTCTGCTCTCCTCTTCTCGTCTCTTCTATAGTTCTAGAATCAATCCCTATCTTCCAGCCCATTAAAAAGCATTCTTCCTTTCCCTTCTATCGTTCCAGAATCAAACCATATCTTCAAATTCCCTTAAAATCCCTTTTCTCTCCTCTTCTAACGTTCTACAAGCAAACCCTATCTTCCAGTACCTTAAAAGCCTTCTTCTCTTCTCGTCCCTTCTATCATTCCAGAATCAATCCCCATCTTCCAAGCTTCTAAAAAGCCTTCTTCTCTTTCCTTGTATCGTTCCAGAATCAAACCATATCTTCCAGTCCCCTTAAAATCCTTCTGCTCTTCTCTTCTATCGTTCGAGAATCAAACACTTATCTTCCAGCCTCCTCAAAAGCCTTCTTCTTTCACCTTCTATCGTTCCAGAATCAAACCCTATCTTCCAGCCCCCTCATAAAGCCTTCCATTCTTTCTCTTCTAAGCCTTCCACTGTCTACATAACCCCCCCCCCCCCCCCCCGCCACTGCATTAGCCTCTCCAAGCTTTCCAGTGGCCCAGTGTAGTCTTAGGTCACATGAAAGCCCTTACGACGGTACACCTGGACGCCCCCACTCCCAACCACCACACGAACTCTTAGGCCTACTTCCAGGTCTTAGACGAGTGAGACAGGTTACAGGAGGGAGGGAGAGATAGATAGATAGATAGATAGATAGATAGATAGATAGAGAGAGAGAGAGAGAGAGAGAGAGAGAGAGAGAGAGAGAGAGAGAGAGAGAGAGGGGGGGGGGGGGGGGGAAACTCTTTGGGTTATGTTCATCATCACCCCATGTTCTCTACAACCCCATCCTCACACAGGGGGAGAGAAGGGGGTACATCTCCATGGGTTAAGTTCTACCCCCTTCTACCCTCCCATTCCCCAACCCCTTCCTCCTCCTCTTCCTCTTACCCAACCCGACCTCCTCAACCCCCCGGCCCGGACACCAGTAGGAACCTCACTCCACCCAAAACCACCCCCGCCGTCATCCAGGTACAGGGTGCTGTAAGCCTCGTCTCAGCTCAGCTTGGCTCGTCTCAGCTCAACTTGGCTCGGCTCAGCTCAGCACCCCCAGCTCCCCTCCCCAACCCCTTCCCTCCCCAAACCCTTCACCTGTCTCCGCGGTGTCCACGGGGCCGACCAGCCCATCCCATCCCATCCCCATCACCCCCTTCCCTTCCCAGTTTCCTCCAGGCCCCCCCCCCCCCCACGATTTGCATACGCAACATCATCCCCAAAGACTTGAGGAACTGGTGGTCTCTCTCTCTCTCTCTCTCTCTCTTCTGACCTCGAAGTACTCATGTCAACGTCTTCGAGACCTCTTCTGACCTCGAAGTACTCATTTCAAAGTCTTCGAGACCTCTTCTGACCTCGAAGTACTCATTTCAACGTCTTCGAGACCTCTTATGACTTCGAAGTACTCATTTCAAAGTCTTCGAGACCTCTTATGACCTCGAAGTACTCATTCCAACGTCTTCGAGACCTCTTATGACCTCGAAGTACTCATTTCAACGTCTTCGAAACCTCTTATGACCTCGAAGTACTCATTTCAAAGTCTTCGAGACCTCTTATGACTTCGAAGTACTCATTTCAACGTCTTCGAAACCTCTTATGACCTCGAAGTACTCATGTCAACGTCTTCGAGACCTCTTATGACTTCGAAGTACTCATTTCAAAGTCTTCGAGACCTCTTCTGACCTCGAAGTACTCATGTCAACGTCTTCGAGACCTCTTCTGACCTCGAAGTACTCATGTCAACGTCTTCATGACCTCTTATGACCTCGAGGTACTCATTTCAACGTCTTCGAGACCTCTTATGACCTCGAAGTACTCATTCCAACGTCTTCGAGACCTCTTATGACTTCGAAGTACTCATTTCAACGTCTTCGAGACCTCTTATGACTTCGAAGTACTCATTTCAAAGTCTTCGAGACCTCTTCTGACCTCGAAGTACTCATTTCAACGTCTTCGAGACCTCTTCTGACCTCGAAGTACTCATTTCAAAGTCTTCGAGACCTCTTATGACTTCGAAGTACTCATTTCAACGTCTTCGAAACCTCTTATGACCTCGAAGTACTCATTTCAAAGTCTTCGAGACCTCTTATGACCTCGAAGTACTCATTTCAAAGTCTTCGAGACCTCTTCTGACCTCGAAGTACTCATTCCAACGTCTTCGAGACCTCTTATGACTTCGAAGT
Organism: Panulirus ornatus; assembly: GCF_036320965.1. Classification (NCBI taxonomy): domain Eukaryota; kingdom Metazoa; phylum Arthropoda; class Malacostraca; order Decapoda; family Palinuridae; genus Panulirus; species Panulirus ornatus. The sequence continues at coordinate 943,744 of NC_092264.1, forward strand.
ACTCATTTCAACGTCTTCGAAACCTCTTATGACCTCGAAGTACTCATTTCAACGTCTTCGAAACCTCTTATGACCTCGAAGTACTCATTTCAAAGTCTTCGAGACCTCTTATGACCTCGAAGTACTCATGTCAACGTCTTCGAGACCTCTTCTGACCTCGAAGTACTCATTCCAACGTCTTCGAGACCTCTTATGACTCGAAGTACTCATTCCAACGTCTTCGAGACCTCTTATGACCTCGAAGTACTCATTTCAAAGTCTTCGAGACCTCTTATGACTTCGAAGTACTCATTTCAAAGTCTTCGAGACCTCTTCTGACCTCGAAGTACTCATTCCAACGTCTTCGAGACCTCTTATGACTTCGAAGTACTCATTTCAAAGTCTTCGAGACCTCTTCTGACCTCGAAGTACTCATGTCAACGTCTTCGAGACCTCTTCTGACCTCGAAGTACTCATTTCAAAGTCTTCGAGACCTCTTCTGACCTCGAAGTACTCATTCCAACGTCTTCGAGACCTCTTCTGACCTCGAAGTACTCATTTCAACGTCTTCGAGACCTCTTCTGACCTCGAAGTACTCATTTCAACGTCTTCGAGACCTCTTATGACTTCGAAGTACTCATTTCAAAGTCTTCGAGACCTCTTATGACTTCGAAGTACTCATTTCAAAGTCTTCGAGACCTCTTCTGACCTCGAAGTACTCATTCCAACGTCTTCGAGACCTCTTATGACTTCGAAGTACTCATTTCAAAGTCTTCGAGACCTCTTCTGACCTCGAAGTACTCATTCCAACGTCTTCGAGACCTCTTATGACTTCGAAGTACTCATTTCAAAGTCTTCGAGACCTCTTCTGACCTCGAAGTACTCATTTCAACGTCTTCGAGACCTCTTATGACTTCGAAGTACTCATTTCAAAGTCTTCGAGACCTCTTATGACCTCGAAGTACTCATTTCAAAGTCTTCGAGACCTCTTCTGACCTCGAAGTACTCATTTCAAAGTCTTCGAGACCTCTTCTGACCTCGAAGTACTCATGTCAACGTCTTCGAGACCTCTTCTGACCTCGAAGTACTCATTCCAACGTCTTCGAGACCTCTTCTGACCTCGAAGTACTCATTTCAACGTCTTCGAGACCTCTTCTGACCTCGAAGTACTCATTTCAACGTCTTCGAAACCTCTTATGACCTCGAAGTACTCATTTCAACGTCTTCGAGACCTCTTATGACCTCGAAGTACTCATTCCAACGTCTTCGAGACCTCTTCTGACCTCGAAGTACTCATTCCAACGTCTTCGAGACCTCTTATGACTTCGAAGTACTCATTTCAAAGTCTTCGAGACCTCTTATGACTTCGAAGTACTCATTTCAAAGTCTTCGAGACCTCTTATGACCTCGAAGTACTCATGTCAACGTCTTCGAGACCTCTTATGACTCGAAGTACTCATTTCAAAGTCTTCGAGACCTCTTATGACTTCGAAGTACTCATTTCAAAGTCTTCGAGACCTCTTCTGACCTCGAAGTACTCATGTCAACGTCTTCGAGACCTCTTATGACTTCGAAGTACTCATTTCAACGTCTTCGAAACCTCTTATGACCTCGAAGTACTCATTTCAAAGTCTTCGAGACCTCTTATGACTCGAAGTACTCATTTCAAAGTCTTCGAGACCTCTTCTGACCTCGAAGTACTCATTCCAACGTCTTCGAGACCTCTTCTGACCTCGAAGTACTCATTCCAACGTCTTCGAGACCTCTTCTGACCTCGAAGTACTCATGTCAACGTCTTCGAGACCTCTTATGACCTCGAAGTACTCATTTCAACGTCTTCGAAACCTCTTATGACCTCGAAGTACTCATTTCAAAGTCTTCGAAACCTCTTCTGACCTCGAAGTACTCATTCCAACGTCCTCGAGACCTCTTATGACCTCGAGGTACTCATGTCAACGTCTTCGAGACCTCTTCTGACCTCGAAGTACTCATTTCAACGTCGTCGAGACCTCTTACGACCTCGAAGTACTTATTTCAACGTCTTCGAGAACTCTTATGACCTCGAAGTACTCATTCCAACGTCTTCGAGACCTCTTATGACTTCGAAGTACTCATTTCAACGTCTTCGAAACCTCTTATGACCTCGAAGTACTCATTTCAAAGTCTTCGAGACCTCTTCTGACCTCGAAGTACTCATGTCAACGTCTTCGAGACCTCTTATGACCTCGAAGTACTCATTTCAACGTCTTCGAAACCTCTTATGACCTCGAAGTACTCATTTCAAAGTCTTCGAGACCTCTTCTGACCTCGAGGTACTCATTCCAACGTCTTCGAGACCTCTATGACCTCAAAGTACTCATGTCAACGTCTTCGAGACCTCTTATGACCTCGAGTTATTCATGTCAACGTCTTCGAGACTTCTCATGACCTCGAAGGACTCATTTCAACGTCTTCGAGACCTCTTATGACCTCGAAGTACTCATGTCAACGTCTTCGAGAACTCTTATGACCTCGAAGTACTCATTCCAACGTCTTCGAGGCCTCTTCTGACCTCGAAGTACTCATGTCAACGTCTTCGAAACCTCTTATGACCTCGAAGTACTCATTTCAACGTCTTCGAAACCTCTTCTGACCTCGAAGTACTCATGTCAACGTCTTCGAGACCTCTTATGACAGACTCACCTTACTCTTACTTTCTTTTTTACGAAGTCGCCATATGGATGGCTTCCCTCCTCAGAGGTCTTTCCAGTGTGTGGTCTGGTGCCACTCCTGCTGCATGCCTTCGATGCTTTCCAGCAGTTCCAGGGCGGCTGCCTCCCTCCTCCCCTCTCTGGTCAGACCAAACCCTTCCACCATGTCTCCCTTACCCTAGGCCCGAATGTTCGCAACCATCTGGTTACTCCCGTCTGATGGCAAGTCTGAGGTCCCTTTCATAACAACGGCGCTTCCATTTTCTCTCACTCTGGGTATGGAAGCCATCCCTCCAACCCAAGCAGCCTGGTCGACCAGCTCGTTATCACCCCACTACCTACACGACGAAGCAGCATTAGGTAGACCAGCTCGTAATCACCCCACTACCTACACGACGAAGCAGCATTAGGTCGACCAGTTCGTAATCACCCCACTACCTACACGACGAAGCAGCATTAGGTCGACCAGCTCGTAAGCACCCCACTATCTACATGACGAAGGAGCATTAGGTCGACCAGCTTGTTATCACCCCACTAACTACACGACGAAGCAGCATTAGGTCGACCAGCTCGTAATCACCCCACTACCTACACGACGAAGCAGCATTAGGTCGACCAGCTCGTAATCACCCCACTACCTACACGACGAAGCAGCATTAGGTCGACCAGCTCGTAATCACCCCACTACCTACATGACGAAGCAGCATTAGGTCGACCAGCTCGTAATCACCCCACTACCTACATGACGAAGGAGCATTAGGTCGACCAGCTCGTAATCACCCCACTACCTACACGACGAAGCAGCATTAGGTCGACCAGCTCGTAATCACCCCACTACCTACACGACGAAGGAGTATTGCTCTCGGTGACATTGCTGGCTCCTCCTGTCCAACCAGTAGAGCACCTACTTTAAGTCTTCTTCAATCATTCTCTAACTCTTCCTGTCTCCATTTACCTCGCACTCCTCTCGCAATTCGGGTTTCACGAGGATAGACACATGAATGTACGATTCCGTCCCGTCTGGGGGCGGAGGAGGGGGGAAAAAAAAAGGCATCCACAGACCGACCAGAAAACATGGGCGGCCCAAGCGCCCAGCCCCGGGTGGAATCCGGCCAGTCAACCTCGCCCACTTTGAAAAGGCTTCCCCTGACATGGGTTGTCTGTCTGTTCCCTCCCGGCTAGATGGCTGTCAATCCATTTATGTAGCCCCCACCCACCCCCAACCTCCCTTCCTCTGACACCTATCCCGGTGTCTAGCCTCATCATCAATCATCTGGAGGGGGGGGACAGTATCAAAGGCTTTCTGGGGGGGGAGGGACAGTATCAAAGGCTTTCTGGGGGGCAGTATCAAAGGCTTTCTGGGGGGGAGGGGACAGTATCAAAGGCTTTCTGGGGGGGACAGTATCAAAGGCTTTCTGGGGGGGGGGACAGTATCAAAGGCTTTCTGGGGGGAGGAAGGGACAGTATCAAAGGCTTTCTGGGGGGGGGACAGTATCAAAGTCTTTCTGGGGGGAGGAAGGGACAGTATCAAAGGCTTTCTGGGGGGGGACAGTATCAAAGGCTTTCTGGGAGGGGGGGGGGGAGTATCAAAGGCTTTCTGGGGGGGTCAGTATCAAAGGCTTTCTGGGAGGGGGGGGCAGTATCAAAGGCTTTCTGGGGGGAGGGGACAGTATCAAAGGCTTTCTGGGGGGGGGGAGAGTATCAAAGGCTTTCTGGCAGTCCAAAAATGTACAATCCATCCATCCATTTTCCTTTTTTGTCCATCTCTCTCTCTCTCCTTCTTCTTAAGATGTTCCATCACAGTACAATCCAACTCCTTCGTCATGTTAGACCTCTCCCCTTCCGAGGCCATGTTGTCCCTCCGCTTGACCACGCTATATCACTGGAGAATCCCTTTATCTTAGGGATCATATTTTCTTTTTATCTCGAAGCTATCTTGGCAGGGTGTGCTAGTCAGGAGCCTGCAGCGCAGAGAGAGAGAGAGAGAGAGAGAGAGAGAGAGAGAGAGAGAGAGAGAGAGAGAGAGAGAGAGAGAGAGAGAGAGAGAGAGAGAGAGAGAGGTCCCACTTCCTTACAGAGATGCCCGTCCATCTGGTTTGCGTAGGCTTAACAACCCAATCCACAATCGCCTACACACACACACACACACACACCAGGCACACTACCTTGCTGCACTGACCCCCACACCAAACTCTTCTAATTCCGCCTCTTTTTTTAAACCTCCCTTTACACTAGCCCGTGACACACACACACACACACACACACACACACACACACACACACACACACACTATACCAGCTAAACTCCTTCCCCCTCCTCGATGCAATTCCCTCGACATCACATGATGAGAATAATACATTCGCCTCAAGGCTTTTAACAGCTACTACTACTACTACTACTACTACTACTACTACTACTACTACAACTACTACTACTACTACTACTACTACCATTACTATCAGTACTACTACTTACTACTACTACTACTATCATTACTACCACTGCTCTTCCAAGCACCCGCGAAACCCCACGCCTTTCCTCTTCCTCCTCCTCTCCGCCCCCAACTCACCAACCAACCCCTTTCCCCTACCTCCCACCACCCTCTATTCTCTCACTTAAAACCCCACAAAATAGCTGTTCACTGCCCCCTACACCCACCAGACGGCATGCCCCTCGCATTTATGACTTAATACAAGTCCATTTGGGAACCAACTGGCAATTACACTTTGGCAACATTTGCTTAATTACTAATTAAGACCTGCACGTAGCATGCATGTCCTCCCCTACCCCCCCAAACTCTCCACACACACACACACACACACACCAATTAAACGACCGCAACACCCATTAACTCCACACAATTACGCCCAACATAAGCTCAATTTCCTTTCAATCTCCACTCTGTGTCCTCGCGAATATGTCCCACGACTCTGGTTTCTCCCCACCTTCCATCTCCTCTTAACCTCATTCAACCTCCAGCAAACCGCACCAGCTCTTGTTAAACCCCCCTCATCCCTCACTACCCTACGTCCTGCCCCAATTTTGACCGTCACGCTACCCTTGCGCAACCCCGCACTTCGAATCTGCTCCTCCCGAAACGTTACATGCCTCCTAATTCTACCACGTCTCATTTAAACCCTACCTAACCCCCATTGCCTAGGCCATTCCCTAACGAGGCCCTATTTCAAGCACCTCTCTCCCTCGGCAATGCCCACACAGCCCTATTTTTCTCCTTGCTAAATCCTTCCCAAACCTATTCTAAGACCAGGTGTCCTTTTTCTTTTATGTATGTTAGCTGAGACGCCATGGGGCAGCTGAGGCCCAAATCAAGGGCCATCCCATTGATGCTCTCTCTCTCTCTCTCTCTCTCTCTCTCTCTCTCTCTCTCTCTCTCTCTCTCTCTCTCTCTCTCTCAACCTCTCCCAAACCCCCGTCAATTGGACGGGCGCTCAACACACAGCAGCGGGGCAAATCGGCAATGCGTGCACCACTGCCCTCCACGTGACACTGTCTTGGAGGAGGAGGAGGAGGAGGTTGGAGGAGGGAGGAGGTTGGAGGCGGTGAGGGGTGTGCTTGGAGGGGGGGGGGGGGTGTTGGTTATGAAAGGAGACGTTGATGTACGAGGCACACAACTGCCACGCAACACTAATTACTCCTAATTACTCTTGCATATGATTGAGGCATTTTTGCTATTTCCGTGCTTTTTTTTCTCACTTCTTTTTTTTTCTTCTTTTTAATCAATGCGACGCGACGCTACTGAAGGGGGGGGGGGGGATACAAGAGGCCCCTCAGCGAGCATGTCCTTCGCAGCTACAACCAATCGGGTCGAAATCCCCCCTTCCCCCCAAAACACACACACACACACACACACACACACACACACTACCTTCCATAGTTAGGGTAAGAGTTACGTCAGAGCTGGTATTCTCGTGTTTCCTTTTCCCAGTGGCGTTTCTGCATTCATGAAGTCACGTGTATGCTCTGATTCCCTGAGCATATATATATATATATACATACATTATTATCATTATACTTGATAGCCGTCTCCCGCGTCAGCGAGGTAGCGCAAGGAAACAGAGGAGGAGTGGCCCAACCCACCCACATACACACATATATATACATATACATAAACGCCCATACACGCACATATACATATATATACATTTCAACGTTATTTTTTTTTTCCGCTGTCTCCCGCGTTTGCGAGGTAGCGCAAGGAAACAGACGAAAGAAATGGCCCAACCCACCCCCATACACATGTATATACATACGCCCACACACGCAAATATACATACCTACACAGCTTTCCATGGTTTACCCCAGTCGCCCCACATGCCCTGATTCAATCCACTGACGTATAACATACATATACATAGACAAATACATATATACACTTGTACATATTCAAATTTGCTGCCTTCAGCCATTCCCGTCGCCACCCCGCCACAGATGAAATGGGCTCCCCTCCCCCCCTCCTATGAGTCCACAGGGAAATGAAACACGATAAGTTCCCAAGTGCACTTTCGTGTAATAATCACATCATATTCATTTACCATTCATTTAAATTACCCCAGAACCAGAATTCAAGAGAGTGCTGGTACCACACAGGATCTGTTCGTAGGACTTTGGAGTGCGAGTTTGAATGGAGAGGAGGAAGTGGAGTGGACGAGGCAGAGGATGGAGGGGAGACACGGGAGCTGAAATAAGCCACAGAGTGGGTAAGAGGTCTAATACATTCACAGCCAAGGGTCGTCCCGCAGTCCTCCAGGAGTTCGAAATTCAAGCACAGAGACTGCCACCCATCCAGGCCTCCGGGAGGCTAGGCGGGGAAGGGGATCCAAAAAGTCGCCCATTCATCAGACGTGGCAGGAATCAACCTCGCAAACTTTCGCTGGTTCGTCTTGGTGGTCGTACCTCGCTACGTGCCCCATCCGGGGGGACGAGGGTCGTGCGCTCTGATAACGATGGATGTTAACACGATACGAATACCAGGAACAACAAAGAAAAGGTCTTAGTCGTGTATATATATATATATACAGTTACGGTGTGGGTAGGAAAAAAAAACATAACCTCCAGCGGGGCTGCATCGTCAATGGACGAAAAGGAATACAGTCTCGTTGAGCACACACACACACACACACACACACACACACACACACACACACACCTGGCTGGTGTGCATGTGTGTATATACCAAAGACCTTTGGTATACACACGCGGGAGGAGAGACACTGCACGTATATACAAAAATGGTTAAGAGACGGGGCAACACGAGCGTAAGAACTCCCTCCCCGCAACCCACAAACAGAAATCACACACGGGAGATGATACTGTCTTTCCCTGGTGAGATAAGAATGATAGATTATCTCTCTGGAAGCTATCATCTTGGCGTTCACTTATCTTGGCGCTTACCTATCTTGGCGGTTACCTGGGGTAAAGGCTTCGGAGGTTCTTCTACCTCAGCAGACTCGAACTAGATCGAGGCCGGGCTTGCTGATCCTGGGACGCTGGGCAACCAGACTGTTAGGCGCCGTGGCCCGCCCGCAGGTTCTGCGTTAGCCACAGCAGAGCCTGGGGCTGGTCTGGTGCACAGTGTGTGTACGCATCCCACGTCCATCTTAAAACTTCCGTATCCTTCGTTCCACAGTGTTTCATACGTCTTTAGGGAAACGTGTTTCAAAATCATTGCACCTCCTCAGGCTTATGGTTCTAGTTTTCACCTCCATCTTCTTCCAGAGTCTATTTCCCTCCTTTGCACGGGGCACAGTGTCCAAGGCTTTCATTAGCCATGGGGGAGAACCCCCCCTTCTCTTCTCCATGACTTAGCATAGTCTTGGGGGCGGCGCGGGGCGTCGTTGCCCTCCAACCGAACCTGCGGAAACCGGTTGAAGGGGATCACACACACACACACACACACACACACACACACACACACACAAACTGGATCGGTATCAACGTGTGGTGGGGGAGGGAGTTGATGCTGCTGCTGCTGCTGCCGCCACAGTCAAAATGGTAATTAACTTCATTCCGAATGTTTACTGTGAACAAAGGATCCCACCCTCTACCATGATTAATTATACTGTATATACAATACCCAGGGAGAGAGAGAGAGAGAGAGAGAGAGAGAGAGAGAGAGAGAGAGAGAGAGAGAGAGAGAGAGAGAATTATTCTGTTCTTTAATCTCTCTCTCTCTCTCTCTCTCTCCTCATAAATTTTCATCTACATCAGTATCTTTTCCCTTTCGTTTCAGACACTGTGTATCTTTAACACACACACACACACACACACACACACACACACACACACACACACACACACACTATCGCTGGAGGGCGTTCCTCGTAAATGTTCGTGCCCGCGCGCGACGCCCTTGGGCCGCGTGCGGGCACCAAGCCCTCCCTCCCTCAACATTCCATCTTGGAGTGGAGGAAGTCTGCACGGTATTTCTGGACCGTCGGAGGCAGCTGAGGGAGGGCAGTCCCGAGCGCCAGGCACCAGAGAGATAAGGTGGAGATGAGACGAGAGATGAGAGATTACAGATAAAACAGATGAAACAGAGAAATAAAGATCGTTGGCTTATATTTAAGATGGTATTTTCAAATGGTTGGAAAATGAATAGAGAACATGACGAAGCTAAGGGACCATGACAGACCATGAAGCAGAAATAAAAGCGAAGAGTAGAGAACATGATGAAGCTAAGGGAACCATGACAGACCATGAAACAGAGATAAAGGCGAAGAGCAGAGAATATGATGAAGCTAAGGGAACCATGACAGACCATGAAACAGAGATAAAAGCGAAGAGCAGAGAATATGATGAAGCTAAGGGACCATGACAGACCAACATGTATACACAGGGAATCACGAAGGAAACGTTATGGAGAGGGGACATAGGGGCAAGGAGAATATACTATGGAGAAGCCATTAAAAAAAGATGGGAGGATATGGTGTGGAGAAACCCAAAGGGCAAGCAGGACAAAGTATGGAGAGAGATACCATACGAGCGCACGGGGAAAGCCGTGGCGAGCTACGGTAAGTGCATGGAGGAGAAGATATGGAGAGAGTCCATTAGAGCATGAAGGAAAATATACGGAGAAGACATTATGAATGAGGAAGAAAGTGGATGAAGGGAAAAAGCAATAAAAGCGAAGATGGAAGAAGTAAAAGGAGAGTAACAATAATAGCAAATAGGACACAGAAAGGAGGAAAAAACCACAGAAACAAGGAGGATAAAGTATGGAAAGAATACACAATATCAAGAACAAAAGCATGAAGATAAACTGCGTGGGCATGTAGCAAAAGGTATGGATAGAGTCAGGGAAATGTACAGGAGAAATGAGGGTTCCAGAGGATAGAACAGACTACAGGGTTACAGGGAGGATGGATACACGGATACAGGGAGGAGATGGATGCTGGGGAGGGATAGAGAGAAGGATACAGAAGGGCCACAGGAAACGATACAGGTAGAATAATAATGGAAGCCACAGGGAGAGGAATAGTGGAAGGAAATAAGGGAGGATACAGGGAAGAGGAGGACATGGTAGGGAAAGAGGGAGGATACAGGGTGAAGGATACTGGAGGGATACAGGGAGGATACTGGAGAAATACAAGGAAGGATACATGGAAGAGAAGAGGGACACATTGAAGGAGAAGGATACTGTAGTAACACAAGGCAGGATACAGGGTGAAGGATACTGTGGGGTCACAAGGGAGGATACAGGGAGAAGGATACTGTAGGGTCACATGTGTCAGGGAGGAAAACGATACTGGAGGGACACAGGGAACAGAGGGAATGCCGCAGGAGGACGTGGAATGAGATAGGGAGACGGATGCAGGAAGGCACAGGGAATGAACCAGGGAGACAATAGAGGAAAGAGGGAGAGGGAGACGGAGGAGGAACTGTTCAATTCCAAGTGGGCGAGGATGACCAGGTATTTGCATAACCCATTCTCCTGCATGCCTGGCCGGATGTCCTGCATCACCGGCAGGAGCTGTCGCCCCCTTCCACGCCCACTCTCCCTCCCTCAGCCACGCCCACTCTCCCTACCTCCCTCAGCCTCGCCCACTCCCCCTCCCTCCCTCAGCCACGCCCATTCCCCCTCCCTACCTCAGCCACGCCCACTCTCCCTACCTCCTCAGCCACATCCAATCTCAACACCCTCAGCCACGCCTACTCGCCTACCCTCAGTCACCCCTACTCTCTCTCCCTTCTTCGCCCACGCCCAGTCTCCCACCCTCAGCCACGCCCACTACCCTGCCCTCAGCCACGCCTACTCTCCCACCCTCAGCCACGCCCACTCTCCCATCCTCAGCTACGCCTACAATTCTTCCTCAGCTACGCCCACTACCCTCCCTAGCCACGCCCACTTATCCTAACCCCTTAGCCGTGCCCTTCGTCAGCCACGCCAACAACCCTAACCCTCACACACGCCCAACAACCCTACCCTCAGCCACGCCCACTAACCCTTCCTTGAGCCTGCACTGCACCCAACACACGCCCCTCGACACCCGCCGGCCACACCACCACACAAAACGACAATAAGAACCTACAAAAACCCACAAACCCTTCGCGTTTATGGCCCGGCCATCAGAATTCCGGCAACGCTCTTGGCTTGTGTGGGAAAGACGAGGGGTTTCCCGAGGTGACTGACTGAGGGGCCACTGGGGTGGGGGGGGTGGTGGCCGACCCCTCTCCTCCAGCGATTGAAGACTCCCCTCCCTCCCTCCTTCCCCTCTCCACTTGCTCTCCGTTCAGGAGGAGGGGACACGTCATCCCACACACACGGAAGCCTTGCGATGGAGCAACCGTGTCACGTTAAATCGTACGATTACTTTAAACCATTTGTTTTTTTTTTCCCCCCCACTTTGGGTTCTTTTCCAAATGTGTTTATGAGGGCAATAAAATGGCACACAACTGGTGGTGGAGGGAGGGAGGGAGGGAGGGAGGAAGGAGGAACTAAATGGCCCTTAAAGGGTTTGAGGCGAAGAGAAAGGAGGGAGGGAGGGGGGAGGAGAGAAGGGAGGAAGGGAGGAGAATATAAGCAAAGGGAGGTCAAAGGAGATATGAAGGGAGGAGATTATAAACAAAGGGAGGAAAAAGGAGTAGAAGTATAAAAGCAAAGGGAGGTAAAAGGCGAGGGGATGATGAAGGAAGGAGAATATATACGAAGGGAGGAAAAAGGAAGAGGAAGGGAAGGAAAAAAGGAGAAGTATAGAAGCAAAGGGAGGTTAAAGGTGAGGATGATGAAGGGAGGAGAATATATACGAAGGGAGGAAAAAGGAAGAGGAAGGGAGGAAAAAAAAGGAAGAGAAGTATATAAGCAAAGGGAGGTAAAAGGGGAGAGGATGATGAAGGGAGGAGAATATACACGAAGGGAGGAAAAAGGAAGAGGAAGGGAGGAAAAAAGGAGGAGAAGTATGTAAGCAAAGGGAGGTAAAAGGGGAGGGGATGATGAAGGGAGGAGAATATACACGAAGGAAGAGGAAGGGAGGAAAAAAGGAGAAGTATAGAAGCAAAGGGAGGTAAAAGGGGAGGGGATGATGAAGGGAGGAGAATATACACGAAGGGAGGGAAAAGGAAGAGGAAGGGAAGGAAAAAAGGAGGAGAAGTATATAAGCAAAGGGAGGTAAAAGGGGAGGGGATGATGAAGGGAGGAGAATATACACGAAGGGAGGAAAAAGGAAGAGGAAGGGAAGGAAAAAAGGAGGAGAAGTATATAAGCAAAGGGAGGTAAAAGGGGAGGGGATGATGAAGGGAGGAGAATATACACGAAGGAGGGAAAAGGAAGAGGAAGGGAAAGGAAAAAAGGAGGCAGAAGTATGTAAGCATAAGGGAGGTAAAAGGGGAGGGGATGATGAAGGGAGGAGAATATACACGAAGGGAGGGAAAAGGGGTGAAGTGGATTGTATTTCCCACCTCACCCTCTCCGTTAACCTCAACGGGGGCTTACAAACTGCCCCATCAGTGGATGTTGCATCCATTTCAGGGCTTTTCCCACAGCCCCTGTCTACCGTTCCCTCCCTACTTGAAAACAAGGTAATCTAGACGTGTGCACGTGTGTGTGTGTTGTGTGTGTGTGTGTGTGTGTGTGTGGGATATGGAGGGGGGAGGGGGTTGGGGGAGCAGCTGAGAGGGGTATGGGGGGGAAGGTCCATGAATGAAAGGAATGTGGAGAGAGAGAGAGAGAGAGAGAGAGAGAGAGAGAGAGAGAGAGAGAGAGAGAGAGAGAGAGAGAGAGAGAGAGAGAGAGAGAGGCTAATAGCTGAATGGGTCCATGAATGAACGGGACGTGGGGTGACGGGAGGGGATGGGGAGTGGGGAGTGGGGTGTTTAGGGACACAGATGAAAGGGCTGTTGAATGAACCGCTTCCTCACATCCCCCCCCCTCCCCCACGAGCCCCTCCCCCACTCCTACTCCCACAAATAACCCCTCCTCCTCCTCCTCCTCCTTCCGCCCACACACCACAAGCCCACTCCCCCCCCTCCACCGCTCTTAACCCGGGCCATATAAGAAGAGAAAACACACACACACACACACGCATCATTTATCTCTTCATCCGTCTGGTTAGCACACAAGTGAAACCAGGGTACGTTAAGAGCGTAAGGAAACCAATTCACACCAGCGGTTTCGTACGTTCTCAAACGTGGTGTTGTCCCGTAGGGACCCCCCGGAGGGGGGGCGGGGGCTCCTCCCTCGTACGTCCTGGGGAAAGGTGAACGCCCGCCTCTCTTCTTCCTGCAGTACGATCTACGTCCGACACCGGGCCATGTTCTAAACCTCCATTTTACCGTGTTAAAACGAAGGTATTACTCCCACGCCCGACCCCATCGTATCTCATCCTCTTATGTAACTCCATTTCACACACACACCCTCCACGACCTGGAGTCGTTCTTCGGGCCCCCTTCCTTATTCCGTCTCGGTCGTTTCAGACCATTAACTGGCCCCCTCGACTCCATTACCCTTTCCCGCACCCCTACCCCTTCTGACCCCTGAGTTAAAGGGGAAGATATAGGGAAACAAAAGATGGTGTGTGGTGGGAATGGGGGGGGGTTGAAGAAGTTGAGTTGGAGCCTTCAACAGCCGTGCATGAACCAAGGTGCCACTGGGTTTGGGGTCGCTGGTCGGCCAAGCTGTTGGGCGCCGCAGCCCGCACGACCCACACAGGCCTACTCTACCTCCCTACACGGTAGAGGGGGCGACCATCAAACCCGGCTGTAATACCGTCTTGGACAAATGCATTAACGATGTTGAAACGAACCAAGTTGTTTCACAAAGAGTGTAGTATAGACCTTTGTGGTAGTTTACCTTTTGAAGAGAGTGAAGTACGCATGTACTTCAACTTCGCAGAACAGCACATCCACCCTACTGTGTTCTGCGCCAAAGATCACGTCACCATGTCCATTCACACTTCCCTATCGAATTCCCGCGTCAGTATACCCTCTCCCTGTAATACATGGTGTCTTCTCGACTGATACTTTCCTCAGACACATCCAGCAGGAAAGTAGCCTTTCTGCTTTTATTATCTCGTACCCATCCATACCGATAAGAAATCTAGGGAAATATCTCTGTCCTCTGGCAGATAACCCCGTCGAAGGTCATCAGGTCTTGTGTTATCTGGCCTTCCCATGTACTGTCCTCCAGCAGATAACCTCGTCAAAAACCATCAGGTCTTGTGTCTTATCTGGCCTTCCCATATACTGTCCTCCAGCAGATAACCTCGTCATAGACCATCAGGTCTTATGTGTTATCTGTCCCTCCCATGTCCTGTCCTCCAGCAGATAACCTCGTCATAGACCATCAGGTCTTGTGTTATCTGTCCTTCCCATGTACTGTCCTCCAGCAGATAACCTCGTCACAGACCATCAGATCTTGTGTGTTATCTGTCCCTCCCATGTACCCCTTTCTCCAATCTTTAACACCACTTAGGGTAAAAATAACCCACCAAACAGACTGACACACACACACACACACGCACACACACCTCACACACACACACCCAACCACCTCACACACACACACCCACCTCACACACATGCTCCCGTCTCCATCACCCACGTCTGGCTGAACGTCTCTAAACACAGTAATTCCATTCCCCTTTTTTCTTCTTTTATCTCCCTCATTACCAGCAATGACCCGAACTCTCTTTTCTTTAAAACATAATCAACCCGCCATTACACAAAATCCCTCCTGATGTTAACTCCTCCAAAAAGAATATCTTCCTCCTCTTCCTCCTCCTCTTCCTCCACTCCAGACCTCTGCTCCTCTTCCTCCACTCTAGATCTCTGCTCCTCTTCCTCCTCCTCCACTCCCGACCTCTGCTCCTCTTCCTCCTCCTCCACTCCCGACCTCAGCTCCTCTTCCTCCTCCTCCACTCCAGACCTCAGCTCCTCTTCTCCTCCTCCACTCCCGACCTCAGCTCCTCTTCCTCCTCCTCCACTCCAGACCTCAGCTCCTCTTCCTCCTCCTCCACTCCAGACCCCTGCTCCTCTTCCTCCTCCTCCATTCCATACTTCTGCTCCTCTTCCTCCTCCTCCATTGCAGACTTCTGCTCCTCTTCCTCCTCCTCCACTTCAGACTCTGCTCCTCCTCCTCCACTCCAAGCCTCTGCTCTTCTTCCTCCTCCACTCCAGACCTCTGCTCCTCCTCCTCCTCCTCCACTCCAGACCTCTGCTCCTCTTCCTCCTCCTCCATTCCAGACCTCTGCTCCTCTTCCTCCTCCTCCACTTCAGACCTCTGCTCCTCTTCCTCCTCCTCCATTGCAGACTCCTGCTCCTCTTCCTCCTCCTCCACTTCAGACTCTGCTCCTCCTCCTCCTCCTCCACTCCAGACCTCTGCTCTTCTTCCTCCTCCAGACCTCTGCTCCTCTCCTCCTCCTCCTCAACTCCAGACCTCTGTTCCTCCTCCTCCTCCTCCTCCTCCACTTCACTGCCCTCATCCTCCCTCCGTACCTACTCCACCCCTCGCGTATCATTCCGTACTCAGGACAGAAGAATCAAAGGAGCATTGAGTATGTGGAATTTACTGAGGGTACGCGCGCCTTGAATGGCAAGGAGGAGTCAGATCCGCGGTGGAGGAGGGGAGAGGATCCAGCCACGGGACGGAGGCAGGAGCACGCGTGATGGGAAGCAGGTTCAAAGAGATGGTAGAGGTGTGACAGGAACGACTGAGAGGGAGGGGTGGAAAGGTGAGGGACTGTCATGTGTGGGGGGGTTTAGAGGCATATGGGAGGCAATCATGGGGACGGTGGGAAGGGGTGATGGGTGAGGTGGTGATGGTGGGGGGGGAGTGTGAGGTGACGGAAGGGGAGGTGGCGGAGGGGATCTGGCTAATGGGAAGGGCGAAGTGATGGATGGGTTTGGGCTAATGGGAAGGGCGAAGTGATGGATGGGTTTTGGCCAATGGGAAGGACGAAGTGATGGATGGGTTTTGGCCAATGAGAAGGACGAAGTGATGGATGGGTTTTGGCCAATGGGAAGGGTTGAGGCGGTAGATGGATGGGTTATGGCTGATGGGAAGGGCAGAAGCAGTGGGTGGAAGGGTTATTTGGCTGATGAGAGAGGGGGCGTGAGGTGGCGGAATGGGAGGCAGTGGAAGGGTCATGACCGGCAAGAAGGGTCATGGCCGATGGGAGAGGGGCGTGAGGTGAGGGGAAAGGTTTAAGGTTGATGGGAAAGAAACAGCGCTGATGGGAAAGGATGACCAAGTAAAAGAGCAGGTGATAAATGAGTACTGGATGAGGGGTTAAGGAAAAGGCGTCTACCACGAGGTGTGTGAGGGATGGGTGAAAATAATGAGGAAAAGGAGAGAGGAAATGGGTATAATGTTCTCATGGGGTGCGAACGATGCCAATGGTGGTGATTCCAGGGGGGCGAAATACCCGAGAGAAATGGGGAGAGAGAGCCGTGGAGGTAGGAGAGGAAATGGGGAAAGAGAGCAGTGGAGGTAGAGGAGGATATGGGGGGGAAAGCCGTGGAGGTATGGGAGGAAATGGGGGGAAAGCCGTGGAGGTATTTGAGGAAATGGGGAGAGAGAGCCGTGGAGGTAGAGGAGGATATGGGGGGAAAGCCGTGGAGGTAGGAGAGGAAATGGGGGGAAAGCCGTGGAGGTATTGGAGGAAATGGGGAGAGAGAGCCGTGGAGGTAGGGGAGGAAATGGGGAGAGAGCCGTGGAGGTAGGGGAGGAAATGGGGAGAAAGAGCCGTGGAGGTAGGGGAGGAAATGGGGAGAGAGCCGTGGAGGTAGGGGAGGAAATGGGGAGACAGCCGTAGAGGTAGGGGAGGAAATGGGGAGAGAGCCGTGGAGGTAGGGGAGGAAATGGGGAGAAAGAGCCGTGGAGGTAGGGGAGGAAATGGGGAGAGAGAGCCATGGAGGGAGAGGAGGAAATGGGGAGACAGCCGTAGAGGGAGGGGAGGAAATGGGGAGAGAGCCGTGGAGGTAGGGGAGGAAATGGGGAGAGAGAGCCATGGAGGGAGAGGAGGAAATGGGGAGACAGCCGTAGAGGGAGGGGAGGAAATGGAGAAAGAGCCGTGGAGGTAGGGGAGGAAATGGGGAGAGAGCCGTGGAGGTAGGGGAGGAAATGGGGAGAGAGCCGTGGAGGTAGGGGAGGAAATGGGGAGACAGCCGTGGAGGTAGGGGAGGAACTTCAGAAATACTAAGGGATACGAGAAATAATGTATCTCCCCCCACCCAACCACTCCCTACCCCTTACTATCAGAGAATATACACATAAGGAAATGATTTCCCAGAAATATATCCACAGACGCTGGATGTAATTCCCCCTAACCCCCCACCTTCACCATCACAAACAACACTTACAAAACACATATTCTCTTCAAATTACACAAAAACATAATCGCTCTAAATCACATCTTAGTCACATCTACAAAATACCACAGGAACAGTTACGCTATCACGGAATAAATTTAAGAAAAAACCTCCCCCATTACATGCCGGCGCCTCTCCATACCTCTCCCTCACCAGAGAAGCATCAGAAACTCCCCCATTATCTACTAGCCCCTCTCCACCCTTCCCTCCCCAGAGAAGCATCAGAAACTCCCCCATTATCTACTAGCCCCTCTCCACCCCTCCCTCCCCAGAGAAGCATCAGAAACTCCCCCATTATCTACTAGCCCCTCTCCATACCTCTCCCTCCCCAGAGAAGCATCAGAAACTCCCCCATTATCTACTAGCCCCTCTCCACCCCTCCCTCACCAGAGAAGCTTCAGAAACTCCCCCGTTATCTACTAGCCCCTCCCTCCCCAGAGAAGCCTCAGAAACTCCCCCATTATCTACTGGCCCCTCCAAACCCCTCCCTCCCCAGAGAAGCATCAGAAACTCCCCCATTATCTACTAGTTCCTCTCCACCCCTCCCTCCCCAGAGAAGCTTCAGAAACTCCCCCATTATCTACTAGCCCCTCTCCCCTCCCTCCCTCCCCAGAGAAGCTTCAGAAACTCCCCCGTTATCTACTAGCCCCTCCCTCCCCAGAGAAGCTTCAGAAACTCCCCCATTATCTACTAGTCCCTCTCCACCCCTCCCTTCCCAGAGAAGCCTCAGAAACTCCCCCATTATCTACCACCAGACTACTAAACCACATGACACACTGGGTCTCCAACAGGCTATACAAAACCCCCCCACAAGACACTGGGCTCCTACCAGGCTGGAGAACCACACCAAGCGTCGAGGCCGACGGTTTCTCTCCAGTCTGAGGCGCCACTCAAGGGTAGAAACCAGCCTCCCTTCCCCTCCCTCTGTGCTAGAAGGAGGCAGTTCCGCCCCCCCGACATCAGAGCCACACACATACCCACACACGTTACCTGGAAAGATAAGATACAGGAATACGTTAATCTCTTCCTCCTCCTCCTCCTCCTGCCTCGTCCATGTCGGTGTGTGAGTACAGACATGTCTCCTCGGCCACACTACACTCTCTAAGTAAAGACACTGTACACACACATATATATATATATATATATATATATATATATATATATATATATATATATATATATATATATATATATATATATTTATATATTCCTATGAGTCCATGGGGAAATGAAACACGAAAAGTTCCCAAGTGCACTTTCGTGTAATAATCACATCATCAGGGGAGACACAAGAGTGAAATATAACAGTCAGTTGATATACATCGAAGAGACGTAGCTAGGACGCCATTTGGTAAACATGTGATTGTCCAGACGGGGCAATACAAGTGTATAACTCTCTCTCTCTCTCTCTCTCTCTCTCTCTCTCTCTCTCTCTCTCTCTCTCTCTCTCTCTCTCTCTCTCTCTCCTCGTCCCGTACAAATGGACAAGTGCCCCCCCCCCAAAAAAAAAAGCGTGTATTATACACAAAAGGTAAGGGGGGACGCCTTCGAGAGCACACAATGCCTCTCGACCCCGTACGATACATATAAGTTACTACAAATCAATATAAGTAATCACGCACACACACACACACACACACACACACACACACACACACACACACACCACACAACACACACACACCCACACACACACACCACACAACACACACACACACACACAACACACACACACACACACACACACACACACCACACAACACACACACACACACACACACACACACACACACACACACACACACACACACACCACACAACACACACACACACACACAACACACACACACACACACACACACACACACACACACACACCACACAACACACACACACACACACACACACACCACACAACACACACACACAAACACACACACACACGACAATGTCAGTATTTTCCATACCACACATCATGACTATAATATTACATGAGCCACAGTGGGCGAATGGAACCCAACATGTGTGTGAATGGAACCCAACATGAGTGTGAATGGAACCCAACATGTGTGTGAATGGAACCCAACATGTGTGTGAATGGAACCCAACATGTGAATGAAACACATGTGTATGAAAGGATACCCAGTATATGTGAGTGGAACCCAATAAGTGTGTGAATGGAACCCAATATGTCTGAATGGAGCCCAACATGTGTGAATGGAAACCAAAATGTGTCTGAACAGAACCCAACATGTGTGTGAAAGGAACCCAGTATGTGTGTGAATGGAGCCCAACATGTGTGTGAATGGAACCCAACATGTGTGAAAGAAACCCAGTATGTGTGTGAATGGAACCCAATATATGAGTGAATGGAACGCAACATGTGTGTGAATGGAACCCAACTTGTGTGTGAATGGAACCAAATATGTGCGGAGGGAACCCAAAATGAGCCGAGGAGACCCAGTGTGCGCGGAGGGAACCCAATATGCGCGGAGGGAACCCAGTATGCGCGGAGGGCATCCAATATGCACGGAGGGAACCCAATATGCGCGGAGGGCATCCGCTATGCGCGGAGAGAACCCAGTATGCGCTCTGATCGCGCAAGGGGAACGGGAAAAATTCGACGGCAACATCTGTCTATATGGACGGGCCTCGTCTCCTTTCCCTCCCTCCACCCCAACACCGTGTGTCCTGGATGGTGGGGGTGTGGGGCTCTGAAGGGGGTGTGGGGTGTGGGGTGTGGGGTGTGGGGTGTGGGGTGTGGCGGTGTGTGTGCGTGCGGGTGTTTGAAGTCCAAAGAGGCTAATGTCACTGAAGGATTTAATGCTCTTATTTCTCCAAGCACTGAAGACGGACGAGAGAGAGAGAGAGAGAGAGAGAGAGAGAGAGAGAGAGAGAGAGAGAGAGAGAGAGAGAGAGAGAGAGAGAGAGAGCTACTGGTCCCCTACCGTCTGAGCCCCTTTTACATTCTACCATGAGGCCAGGGCTATAGCGCGTAGCGCTCACCGCTGAACTCAGAGAGAGAGAGAGAGAGAGAGAGAGAGAGAGAGAGAGAGAGAGAGAGAGAGAGAGAGAGAGAGAGAGAGAGAGTAAAAAAAAATGAGAGTGGGCGTGAAAGAAAAGATGAGAGGGAGGGAGTGAACATTAAAGGTGAGTGGCACAGCACATGTAAGAGTAGAGAGAGAGTGTGTACCTACCTCCACAACCAGGGAGAGAGGGAGAGCACCTACCTCCACAACCAGGGAGAGGGAGAGCACCTACCTCCACAGCCAGGGAGAGGGAGAGCACCTACCTCCACAACCAGGGAGAGGGAGAGCACCTCCCTCCACAGCCAGGGAGAGGGAGAGCACCTACCTCCACAGCCAGGGAGAGGGAGAGCACCTACCTCCACAGCCAGGGAGAGGGAGAGTACCTACCTCCACAACCAGGGAGAGGGAGAGCACCTACCTCCACAACCAGGGAGAGGGGGAGAGCACCTACCTCCACAGCCAGGGAGAGGGAGAGCACCTACCTCCACAGCCAGGGAGAGGGAGAGCACCTACCTCCACAGCCAGGGAGAGGGGGAGAGCACCTACCTCCACAGCCAGGGAGAGGGAGAGCACCTACCTCCACAGCTAGGGAGAGGGAGAGCACCTACCTCCACAGCCAGGGAGAGGGAGAGCACCTACCTCCACAGCTAGGGAGAGGGGGAGAGCACCTACCTCCACAGCCAGGGAGAAGGAGCAGGGAGAGTACCTACCTCCACTGCAGGGTAGGGAGAGTGAACAGGGAGAGTACCTATTCCCGCTGCCAAGCTAGGGAGAGAGAGAGAGAGAGAGAGAGAGAGAGAGCAGGGAGAGAGAGAGAGAGAGCAGGGAGAGTACCCACCTCCACTCACCAGGGAGCGGAGGGAGAGGGTTTATGGCAACGGCGGCCAAAAGAATGACCAGACGCGACCACAGTCTCTGCTGATCAAGCAGGCTGTGTGAGGTGGGCCAGCACAGGGTCAGGTCACTGAAGCGCTGGCAGGGACCATCTCAAACACCCTCCGTGTCAGTGGGTCATAGACAGTAGCAAGGGTAGTGTTAACATCTGCCAATCTACCTCCTCTCTCTCTCTCTCTCTCTCTCTCTCTCTCTCTCTCTCTCTCTCTCTCTCTCTCTCTCTCTCTCACGTCTCATTTCTCCATCGAAAACTCAGAAGAGGCCCTTTGGCCTTTTTTTTTCATTAATGGTGTGTAATGGAAGCAGGCCTTCTGCCAGCAACAGGCGCCTTTTTCCATAGCTACTACTACTACTACTACTACAAATAATAATAATAATAATAATAATAATAATAATAATAATAATAATAATAATAATTATAATAATAATTTGCACACATACACAGATGACTATGTTATCAACCGAAATCAATTAATAATTACACTCTCCAAAAACCTTCGAGCTTTGGGATGGAAGAACAGGGGAACACAGAGATGGACCACTACCACGGACCATGGAACGGACCAGCCCACTGTCACACCCCCATGGAACGGACCAGACCACTTGTCACACCCCAGGGGAAGACCAGACCACTGTCACACCGCAGGGGAAGAGCAGACCACTGTCACGCCCCAGGGGATCACCAGAACACTGTCACACCCCAGGGCAGGACCAGACCACTGTTACGCCCCAGGGGAACACCAGGCTACTGTCACGCCCCAGGGGAAAACACCAGACCACTGTCACAAACCAGGGGAAGACCAGACCACTGTCACGCCCCAGGGGAACACCAGACCACTGTCACACCCCAGGGGAAAACACCAGACCACTGTCACGCCCCAGGGGAAGACCAGACCACTGTTACGCCCCAGGGGAACACCAGACCACTGTCACAAACCAGGGGAAGACCAGACCACTGTCACGCCCCAGGGGAAAACACCAGACCACTGTCACAAACCAGGGGAAGACCAGACCACTGTCACAAACCAGGGGAACACCAGACTGTCACGCCCCAGGGGAAAACACCAGACCACTGTCACGCTCCAGGGGAACACCAGACCACTGTCACGCCCCAGGGGAAAACACCAGACCACTGTCACGCCCCAGGGGAAAACACCAGACCACTGTCACGCCCCAGGGGAAAATACCAGACCACTGTCACGCCCCAGGGGAACACCAGACCACTGTCACGCCCCAGGGGAAAACACCAGACCACTGTCACGCCCCAGGGGAAAACACCAGACCACTGTCACGCCCCAGGGGAACACCAGACCACTGTCACGCCCCAGGGGAAAACACCAGACCACTGTCACGCCCCAGGGGAAAACACCAGACCACTGTCACGCCCCAGGGAAAACACCAGACCACTGTCACGCCCCAGGGGAACACCAGACCACTGTCACGCCCCAGGGGAAAACACCAGACCACTGTCACGCCCCAGGGGAACACCAGACCACTGTCACGCCCCAGGGGAAAACACCAGAGCACTGTCACGCCCCAGGGAAAATACCAGACCACTGTCACGCCCCAGGGGAAAACACCAGACCACTGTCACGCCCCAGGGGAAAACACCAGACCCCGAATTAATACCACGAAATGCATAACTTCAATTCAGACCCGCAGTTTTCTGGCCAGATATGCAAATGACAATTTCGTTGAACGACTTGCACGCGAACAATGCACTTTCCCATTCATCCGAAGACTGGGTCTAATGATATCACCACGGTCATCTATAACAATGGCTGTCTAACGACGTTCAACTACGCCGGGCCGACTTAACGATGCGGGGGGGGGGGGGGGGGGGCCCACACTAGTCCGGGCTAACAATAGTCAACGGCGGACGCGGTTAACGACTGGAGGTCAACGCAGCGAGCTGACACCAAACGAACTTTTGAAAATCGTGGGAGAAAAGTTCGTCTTTGGGGCTCCATCCCCGTCTGACTTTTTGGGAGAGACAAGAAGAAGAGGAGGAGGAGGGGGGGGGGGGGAAGACGAGGAGGAGGAGGAGGGAGACGAGGAGGAGCAGGAGGGGGGAAGACGAGGAGGAGGAGGGGGAAGACGAGGAGGAGGAGGGGGAAGACGAGGAGGAGGAGGGGGAAGACGAGAAGGAGGAGGAGGAAGACGAGGAGGAGGAGGAGGAGGAGGAGGAGGAGGAGGAGGAGGAAGACGAGAAGGAGGAGGAGGAAGACGAGGAGAAGGAGGAGAAGGAGGAGGAGGAGGAGGAGGAAGAGGAGGAGGAGGAAGAGGAGGAGGAGGAGTAGGAAGACGAGGAGGAAGAGGAAGAGGAGGAGGAGGAGGGGAA
>NC_092264.1:972500-977500 GCF_036320965.1 Panulirus ornatus
TATAGTATACTGTACGTACTGTACCCTCTGTACTCTATACTGTACGTAATGTATACTGTATGTACTGTATACTGTATTCATTGTATACTGTACGTACTGTACACTCTGTACTCTATACAGTACGTAATGTGTACTGTATGTACTGTATACTGTATTCATTGTATACTGTACGTACTGTACACCCTGTACTGCAAACTGTATGTACTGTATACTGTATGTACTGTTCACTGTGTGTACTGTACCCTGTATGTACTGTATACTGTGTGTGCTTTATACTGTATGTACTGTATACTGTATGTGCTTTATACTGTATGTACTGTATACTGTATGTGCTGTATAATGTGTGCAGAGTACAATGTATGTACTGTATAAATGTATGTACTGTATACTGTATGTACTGCATACTGTATGTACTGTATACTGTATCCGACTGGGAGGCCTCTGGCCAGCGAAACAGAAAAATAATTGAACTAGACCAAGGCAATAAAGTGCTGGGAGAAAACGGGGTGAACTACTCAGCGAAAATGGGGGGGAAACGGGGTCAACCATTGCGAGAAAACGGGGTGGACTAGCGAGAGAAAATGGAGTTCACTTCAGCGGAAACCCCTGATTACAGATCTAAGACGCATAAATAAATTATATATATATATATATATATATATATATATATATATATATATATATACTTTACGATGGTTTGGGAGGTCTTCTACCCCCCACACAGCTGGGTTTGGGACCTTACCTTACGTATACCTTACGATGGTTTGGGAGGTCTTCTACTCCCCCTCCAACTGGTGGGTCTGGGACCTTACCTTACCTTACGTATACCTTACGATGGTTTGGGAGGTCTTCTACCCCCCACACAGCTGGGTCTGGGACCTTACCTTACCTTACGTATACCTTACGATGGTTTGGGAGGTCTTCTACCTCCCCACAGCTGGGTCTGGGACCTTACCTTACCTTACGTATACCTTACGATGGTTTGGGAGGTCTTCTACCCCCCACACAGCTGGGTCTGGGACCTTACCTTACCTTACGTATACCTTACGATGGTTTGGGAGGGTCTTCTACCCCCCACACAGCTGGGTCTGGGACCTTACCTTACCTTACGTATACCTTACGATGGTTTGGGAGGTCTTCTACCCCCACACAGCTGGGTCTGGGACCTTACCTTACCTTACGTATACCTTACGATGGTTTGGGAGGTCTTCTACCCCCCACACAGCTGGGTCTGGGACCTTACCTTACCTTACGTATCCCTTACGATGGTTTGGGAGGGTCTTCTACCCCCCACACAGCTGGGTCTGGGACCTTACCTTACCTTACGTATACCTTACGATGGTTTGGGAGGGTCTTCTAACACCTCCAACAGGTGGAACCTGGGACCAAGATATCAAACCGACCCTTCGAGATATGGGGCGAAAGTGCATGAACCTCCTGGTTCCACGTCTGCTCACACCAACGACACATAAAAAAAAAAGAGACAGAGAGGCAAAGGAATGGGCCAAGTGCCTCGCACCAGCGCTGGACCAGACCGCGACGCACAGCAGAAGTAAAGCAACGATGGATCGTAGCACAGCTGAAATTAACGACCGAGACGGATCCAGGTCTCCACATGAGAGAAGCCAGGTCAAGTGACGAGCTGCGCAACACCCGCCCCCCCCCTCAACCGGGGATAGTGGACGACCGCGACAATATCCCCTCCTCTCCCCTCCCTGCTTCCTCCCTCGCCCGTACGTAAGGGGAAAGGGGGGAAAAGGGGGAGGAAAAAAAAAAGAGACTTGGTCATTGTAATCCATCGCTCATAAAGACCGGATGGGGCCCATTCGCAGTCGAGGATGGACCCATAACTTTATGAAACATGGAAACCCTTAAAAAAAAATGGGGGGGGATAGAAGCAGCAGTTGGTTACGCCCCTACTCCCACGTCCTCATGATGTATTGCCACCAATACTTCGACACGACAGAAAAAAAAAGAAAAACCCACATATATACATATGTATATACTCCTACTCGCTTGCCTTCATCCATTCCCGTCGCCACTACACCCACCCCCCACAACAGAAAACAGCATCGCCATTCTCCAAGTCACCAAGGTAGCGCCAGGAAAACAGGCCAAAAAAAGAGGAGAGAGAGAGAGAGAGAGAGAGAGAGAGAGAGAGAGAGAGAGAGAGAGAGAGAGAGAGAGAGAGAGGAGAGAGAGAGAAGGCCAGCTAACGAGGTGCAGCCATCGTAAATTCGTGAGACAAAACTTAAGACATTCTCCGTGAGGGAGAAGCCATAAGAGTAACTCACAGATGAGGGGGAAATAAATGATGATCTATCACTCTAACTCAAAAATGGGGAAGATATGGATACAAATTCGACTCAAAAAATGGGGAAAAAATGGATACAAATCCGACTCAAAAATGGGGAAAATGTGGATACAAATTCGAATCAAAAAATGGGAAAATATGGACACAAATCCGACTCAAAAATGGGGAAAATATGGACACAAATCCGACTCAAAAATGGGAAAAATATGGATACAAATTCGACTCAAAAAATGGGGAAAATATGGACACAAATCCGACTCAAAAATGGGGAAAATATGGACACAAATCCGACTCAAAAATGGGAAAAATATGGATACAAATTCGACTCAAAAAATGGGGAAAATATGGACACAAATCCGGCTCAAAAATGGGGAAAATATGGACACAAATCCGGCTCAAAAATGGGGAAAATATGGACACAAATCCGACTCAAAAATGGGAAAATATGGACACAAATCCGACTCAAAAATGGGGAAAATATGGACACAAATCAGACTCAAAAATGGGAAAATATGGACACAAATCCGACTCAAAAATGGGGAAAATATGGACACAAATCAGACTCAAAAATGGGGAAAATACGGACACAAATCCGACTCAAAAATGGGGAAAATATGGACACAAATCCGACTCAAAAATGGGGAAAATATGGACACAAATCAGACTCAAAAATGGGGAAAATATGGACACAAATCACTCAAAAATGGGAAAATATGGACGCAAATCCGACTCAATAATGGGGAAAATACGGACACAAATCCGACTCAAAAATGGGGAAAAAGTCACTTATCCGACTCAAAAATGGGGAAAATATGGACACAAATCCGACTCAAAAATGGGGAAAAAAGTCACTTATCCGACTCAAAATTGGGGAAAAAAAGTTACTTAACGGAAGAAAAGCATACATTAAACTCTCGTAAAAAAAAACCAAAATATGACAAATGTGTGAAGTATTGATAGAAATGGGACGCTCAAGAGACGCCTGACACATCACCAGGCTCTGTTGTACTAACTCAGGTTAAACCGGACGAAACCTAATGACATGGGGGGTGATCACAACAACAACAACAACAATAACAACAACAAGAATAAGTACGTTAATCTTGTCTTGAGGGAGGGGGTAGGGGGGGGGGGGGATCATGCGCAGCCCCACAACCCCTTAAAGTAAGGAGGGGGTATCTAGCGCAGGTCCCACAACCCCTTAAAGTAAGGTGGGCTTATTCTTCAAGGTCCCACAAACCCTTAAAGTAAGGAAGGGGTTATTCTTCGAGGTCCCACAAACCCTTAAAGTAAGGAGGGGTTATTCTACGAAGCCCTACAACCCCTTAAAGGAAGGGTTATTCTTCGAGGTCCCACAACCCCTTAAAGTAAGGAGGGGGGGTATTTTTCGAGGCCCCACAACCCCTTAAAGTAAGGAGGGGTTATTCTACGAAGCCCTACAAACCCTTAAAGGGGGTTATTCTTCGAGGTCCCACAACCCCTTAAAGTAAGGAGGGGTTTATTCCTCGAGGTCCCACAACCCCTTAAAGTAAGGAGGGGTTATTCTTCGAGGTCCCACAACCCCTTAAAGTAAGGGGGTTATTCTTCGAGGTCCCACAACCCCTTAAAGTAAGGGGGGGTTATTCTACGAGGTCCCACAACCCCTTAAAGTAAGGAGGGGTCATTCTTCGAGGTCCCACAACCCCTTGAAGTAATGAGGGGTTATTCTACGAAGCCCTACAACCCCTTAAAGTAAGGTGGGGGTTATTCTTCGAGGCCCCACAACCCCTTAAAGGGGGTTATTCTTCAAGGTCCCACAACCCCTTAAAGTAAGGAGGGGTCATTCTACGAAGCCCTACAACCCCTTAAAGGGGGTTATTCTTCGAGGTCCCACAACCCCTTAAAGTAAGGAGGGGGTCATTCTACGAAGCCCTACAACCCCTTAAAGTAAGAAGGGGTTATTCTTCGAGGTCCCACAACCCCTTAAAGTAAGAAGGGTTATTCTTCAAGGCCCCACAACCCCTTAAAGTAAGGAAGGGTTATTCTTCGAGGTCCCACAACCCCTTAAAGTAAGGTGGGGGGTTATTCTTCGAGGTCCCACAACCCCTTAAAGTAAGGAGGGGTTATTCTTCGAGGTCCTACAACCCCTTAAAGTAAGGAGGGGTTATTCTACGAAGCCCCACAACCCCTTAAAGTAAGGAGGGGTTATTCTACGAAGCCCTACAACCCCTTAAAGGGGGTTATTCTTCGAGGTCCCACAACCCCTTAAAGTAAGGAGGGGTTATTCTACGAAGCCCTACAACCCCTTAAAGGGGGTTATTCTTCGAGGTCCCACAACCCCTTAAAGTAAGGAGGGTTACTCTTCAAGGCCCCATAACCCCTTAAAGTAAGGGGGTTATTCTTCGAGGTCCCACAACCCCTTAAAGTAAGGAGGGTTACTCTTCAAGGCCCCATAACCCCTTAAAGTAAGGGGGTTATTCTTCGAGGTCCCACAACCCCTTAAAGTAAGGAGGGTTACTCTTCAAGGCCCCACAACCCCTTAAAGTAAGGGGGTTATTCTACGAGGCCCCACAACCCCATGTAGAAAGGACTGAAAAGGGTCTGTTTATAGCTCCTTTAAATATGGGTTGAAATATGGATTTTAGGGAGAGTAAGATACTCTGAAGACCACAACCCCTTAAACTCTGAAGACCACAACCCCTTAAAC
>NC_092264.1:980000-1040000 GCF_036320965.1 Panulirus ornatus
CCCTGACATGGGCCAGATTTTGATGCCTTGAGTCGTGTTGGTACAGTGAATATACTCGAGTACACACACAATATACATAGATAGATAGATAGACAGATAGATACATAGATAAATAGATAGATAGACAGACAGAGACATAGACAGAAAGATATGTAGATAGATAGAGATAGATACATAGATACATAGATAGATAGACAAAGGCAGATACATAGACAGAAAGATATGTAGATAGACAGTTAGACAGATAGACATTACACAACCCTCCAACAGCCAAGGCTCGAACTCAGGCCTCAAGCGAGGTAGGGCGCGTTCATATGCACAACATTCGTATGTATATATAGTCAGGATCACCTTCTATGGGGTTTTCCTGCGGCGCTCCTGAAGCAAGCCACGTCCACCGGGTGGGACCACAGGTCGAAAAATGGGACGACGTGTGAAGGGGGAGCGGCAAAGGACACATGGGGAGAAAATGTTTCGTCTCAACTGGGAAATAACAAA
The DNA here is from genome assembly GCF_036320965.1 of Panulirus ornatus. Classification (NCBI taxonomy): domain Eukaryota; kingdom Metazoa; phylum Arthropoda; class Malacostraca; order Decapoda; family Palinuridae; genus Panulirus; species Panulirus ornatus. The sequence goes on from NC_092264.1 coordinate 980,499, forward strand.
CTGGACATGACGGACCTCGTGCTGAGATGAACCGATGTTTGATGACGCCGAAGGAGAGTGAGTGCGGAAGAGAAAGCGTAACCCGTGCATGCCTAAGGAGCGTAGTTTCGGATGAGAGGAGGAGACGGAGGCCGTCTGACACGGTGGAGCTTTGAGATTGGCTTGGGAGTGAGGGCGGTGTTTTGTCCTTGTTGAGTCTCCTGCTCTGTCTACTGCTGTCTGCTGGGGGTGGGGTTGGGTATGTTACACGTTCTTGACCTCCGCTGCAGGGAGGCAAGCAATCTATGTCTACTGCGGAACTGTGAAAGGAATGGTGTGGAATGAACTTTTGAGGCTGCAAAGCGCCCAGTGAGTGCCGGGCTAATTTTGAGGAGAAGAGTACACGCACAGTTGGATGGCGCCTGTGTAGGTGGGTGGTGGATGTCTTTGGGGTGCTTGCCGTGGCAAGTGGCTCGCGCCACCAGCAGCCAAGCCACCACCACGTCCACCAGCTCACATCTTGGACCGAATCAGAGGAGAGAGAGAGAGAGAGAGAGAGAGAGAGAGAGAGAGAGAGAGAGAGAGAGAGAGAGAGAGAGAGAGAGAGAGAGTGCACGTCGTCAACTGGACCTACTGAGCACAGCCACAACCCAGGGGTTTCGACGACTCAAAATAAACCTAACCCCTCACACCTTTACAAGAAGAGTACCACCATGGAACCCCGAACCCCTTTGGGGAGTTGAGTCGGGGGTTAGGGTCGACTTAACCAACCCCACTTCCCCCTGGGGCAAAGGTGACTGTAATCCCCATGCGAATCAGGGCACCCCCCCAAAAAAAGGGGGGTAATGTGGTCTTTGGTGAAGGAATCATGTCATGAAGGGGGTCGATGAGAACACACCCACTCCTTCCTTCCCGTCCCCTGGCCATTGACGGAACTGACAGGCTTGACCGCTCCTTGACAGGCTTGACCGCTCCTTGACAGGCTTGACCGCTCCTTGACAGGCTTGACCGCTCCTTGAAAGGCTTGACCGCTCCTCCTCCACCCGCCCAACCCCAACCCCCACACCCCCGGAGATTTACCCCCTCTCCCCTGGGGAAGAACCCTTTCCCCACCGCCAGGTAGATCACTGAGAATCCTCCCCAACTTCCCCTCACTCCCCCAACCCCCTGACCGCAGCAGCGATCAACTGGGGGTCGTAACACACAGAGGGGCAAAACGCACTCCTCGACACGACAAAATGAACTCGCCAAACGGGGCGTTCGAAAACCCCGCGACTCCCACAGCGACGCCAGAGCTAATTGACAGACAGAGAGACTCTCTCTCTCTCTCTCTCTCTCTCTCTCTCTCTCTCTCTCTCTCTCTCTCCGACCGCGAAGAATCACGGTCGTGCAATGCACAGGTTGTCAGGCAGTCCGGCCGGGGCGGGGCGGGGCGGAGGCCGAGACCCCCACACCCTCGAGCCCCCCCGTGATGGCTCCGAGGCCTGACAAGCAATTGGATTAGCGTCAGGTGATATGCCAGGTGAATTACCCGTTATTATACCTCTGCCTCACCACACACACACACACACACACACACACACACCTCTTCCTCCTCCTTTGCCACACCACACACACACACACACACACACCTCTTCCTCCTCCTTTGCCACACCACACACACACACACACACACCTCTTCCTCCTCCTTTGCCACACCACACACACACACACACACACACCTCTTCCTCCTCCTTTGCCACACCACACACACACACCTCTTCCTCCTCCTTTGCCACACCACACACACACACAAGGGAGTGTGATGCATTTTATCACCACTGCTCGCCTGTCACACGCCTGTCATCATCGCCCGTCCTACACCCAACCTACTGTCTACCTCTGTAAACACATGCTCCGGGTCGGCCGGGTTGAAATGTATATGAATATGTGTTTATATATATATATCCTCCGTCCAGAGCGGTGGACAACGTGTTTGCATACGTTCTGAGAGGGTGAAATGTTTATGTGTGTGTGTGTGTGTGTGTATATATATGGCGAATAGTATGAAAGAAAGAAAGAAAGATATATATATATATATATATATATATATATATATATATATATATATATATATATATATATATATATATATATATTATCCCTGGGGATAGGGGAGAAAGAATACTTCCCACGTATTCCCTGCGTGTCGTAGAAGGCGACTAAAAGGGGAGGGAGCGGGGGGCTGGAAATCCTCCCCTCTCAATTTTTTTTTAATTTTCCAAAAGAAGGAACAAAGAAGGGGGCCAGGTGAGGATATTCCCTCAATGGCCCAGTCCTCTGTTCTTAACGTTACCTCGCTAACGCGGGAAATGGCGAATAGTTTGAAAAAAAAAAAAAAAAATATATATATATATATATATATATATATATATATATATATATATATATATATATATATATGTATATATAGTTTGAACATTAAAGATGATGGAGGGAATTTTCTGGGCCGTGCACCTCATATGGACTAGGCGGTTGGAATTTGCGGTTTATGGACCGGGAAAAGCTGCAGTTTGATGAATGGGGAAAGCCGGGTCAGGGGCGGGGAGGAGAGAGAGAGAGAGAGAGAGAGAGAGAGAGAGAGAGAGAGAGAGAGAGAGAGAGAGAGAGAGAGAGAGTCGGTCTCCGGGTGAGGTTCAGCTGTGATGAGCAGCTAGGGGTCTGGAGCTCATGACCTCCTGAAGACGACGGTACGACCCCACGAGCACGACGGGTACGACCTCTCGAGCACGACGGTACGACCCCTCGAGCACGACGGGTACGACCCCTCGAGCACGACGGGTACGACCCCTCGAGCACGACGGTGCGACCCCTCGAGCACGACGGTACGACCCTCGAGAACGACGGGTCCGACCCCTCGAGCACGACGGTACGACCCTTTCAGTACGACGGTACGACCCACGTGGGTATGTTAGCCTGTTAAGAAAATATAGCTCCACTGTGTGAAGCAAGTTGATGAAGGCAGTGATGATAGATATGGACCATGGAACTGTGACTGTGGTCGGCACTCAGAAGTGTAATGAAACTGAGTGATCTTTGTGGGCACACGAGTGTAGAACGCCTGTCCCCTCCCCACTCCCGCACCCGCACAGGGGCAGAGGAGGGAGGCGCCAGGAACCAATCGAACAAGGGGCCTCATTCGCAACCATCCACTTTCTTTTTTTTTTTTCAAAAAAAAAAGGAACAGAGAAGGGGGCCAGGTGAGGATATTCCCTCAAAGGCCTAGTCCTCTGTTCTTAACGTTACCTCGCTATCGCGGGAAATGGCGAATAGTGTGAAAAAAAAATATATACACACACACACATATATATATATATATATATATATATATATATATATATATATATATATATATATATATATATATATATATATATATATATATATATATATATATATTTATATTTATTTTTATTATACTTTGCGCGTGATCAAGATATTCCTATGAGTCCACGGGGAAAATGAAACGATAAGTTCCCAAGTGCACTTTCGTGTAATAATCACACCATCAGGGGAGACACAAGAGAGAAATATAACAGTCAGTTGATATACATCGAAGAGACGAAGCTAGGACGCCATTTGGTAAACATGCGATTGTCCAAGACATACAACGAGCGTTCATAAATGAAGCACGGTACGTTCCCAAGTGCACTTTCGTGTAATAGTCACCTCGAAAAAAATCCACAACTCCCCACAATACAGGGACCGCAGGATGCACCTAAACATCCATCACTCGACCGTCATACACCACCATCTAGTACCTCAACCACCCCCGAACACCACCACAGGTTTCCAGCATAACGAATTGAGTGCGAACTCTGCATTTCCAGGAAAACGTTGCCTCCTCCTCCTCCAACACCATCCCCCTTTCCCCCCATGACTAATAATTAAGGCCTTGCACGGTGCAGAACACGCTGGTACCACGGCCAGAGACGCTACCCTGGGAGGGCATGATTCAATATTAATTTCTCTCTCTCTCTCTCTCTCTCTCTCTCTCTCTCTCTCTCTCTCTCTCTCTCTCTCTCTCTCTCTCTCTCTCTTGCACAGGTATCGGTACAAGCCACGCTCCTCCCGGACTACAAGCCACGCTACCCCCGGAATACAAAAGCCACGCTCCCCCCGGACTACAAGCTACGCTTCCCCAGAATACAAGCCACGCTTCCCCAAAATACAAGCCAAGCTTCCCCAGAATACAAGCCACGCTCCCCCCACAATACAAGCCACGCTTCCCCCGCAATACAAGCCACGCTCCTCCCCTACAATACAAAACCGCAAGTGTGCACCCGTGGCTCTGCCAAGGCAGATATGAGGGGGGATAAACTATGTATTTTGATCTGTTGCCATGGGATCCTCTCTGCATCTCCATGGTGTTGTTGTGTGAGGGTCAAACCACCCTACAACGCAGGAGGGGCGGGCCCTATGCTCTAGGGCGGCGCCCCCCATCCCCCGTCGGTGGTGAGGGTTACCCCAGGCACTGGACCTAGGGGGGTGTTGGGCTTGTTATCCCACCCGGCCCCGTCGAGAGCCAGGCTCCCTCTGCATATACACACACACACACACACACACACACACACACACACACACACACACACGTCAGTAGGTTCTTATACATGTGCCTGTCACTTCCACGCCAAACTGGCTAACTGCATCATCTAAGGAAACAGCCAGTCCCCCAGGAGTCAATCAATCATGCAGTCCACTTCAACCACAGTTACTTCGTCAGTCCGTCCACGCTATCAGTCCACCTAATCAGTTTACCCCAGTGGCCAGATTGGCTACAACACATACAGCACACCAATCAACCAGCCCAATTGAATGGATTAAACTAGACCGAATGACATCAGTTCACCAAAACCCGAGTTTCACCGCAGCATTCCAACACCCCCCACCACATCCCTCTACCCACACTACCACCACGATAGCCATCCCTAAATGCTTCTTCTTGAAACGTCCCTAAGGCTCATCACCACTATCATATTCACTGGAATGCCCGCTGTAAGGTACCCCTGGGCGTTTGTAGTTCGACATCGCATCATCACTACCACGCTCACTCAAAGGGCACCTTTAAAAGACACCTCACCAGGTCACCGACGCAACATCATCACTACAATACCCTTTATAGGTCACCCTTAATTCTTTGGTGATCCACCGCCTCCATCACTAAAATATCTACTGCCCCCCCCCCCCATAAGACCCTAAAGGCTTACAACAACATCATCACTACAATATCCACAACCAAGGACCCCTTCAGACACCTAAAAGGTTCGCGACCAGACATCGTGACAATACCCACAACAAGTGAGGGCATCTTAATGACCTGAAAGGCTCATGACAAGATCATCTACCAAATGTCCCCTACAAAAGGCTAAGCCCTTTAAGACCCATAAGCAAACACCACCACATACATCATCACTATACCACATCATCACTATACCACATCATCACTACAATGCGCACCCTAGATCGAGACATCGAAACCCCTCACCAACAGTCGTCCACTCACAACACAAAATCGAGCACCACCACCACAACCACCACACACCATCACCACCACACACCACAACCACCACAGCAACCACATCTCGTAACCACCAACAAACTGCCAGCCACTGCAGGGAGGGTTGGTGGGACGGTCCGGGACCCCAGCCCGGTGGTGGTAATCCACGGCTGAGCGATCTCAAAGCACATCCGTTTACGATGATAAATGCAGTGGACCTGGTGCTATGAGATGAGGGGGGGATGGCTACAGCTGCTGCTATTGTGTGTGTGTGTGTGTGTGTGTGTGTGTGTGTGTGTGTGTGTGTGTGTGTTACGGGGCTCTAGAGAGTTTTACACTCGTGTTGCCTCGTCTCTTGAACTTACTTACATTACGTATACATTTAACATATCTTTACTCCTATATCTACACACACACACACACACACACACACACACACACACACACACACACATACTAACGTAAGCCAGGTACATCCATCCATCGACCAGTCTCGATGGGAAACAATGAACAGCTGGGATTGGCTGTGGGACGAATGCCGCGACTTGGATTCGAACCTATGGGGGGGTGGTCCGACTCCTGGCTGGCCCGTGATGACTCGTGGTCAGCAACATTAACAACTACACCACCACGGAAGCCCGTAGTGTGTGTGTGTGTGTGTGTGTGTGTGTGTGTGTGTGTGGGTGGGTGTGTGTGTGTGTGAGTGTGTGTGTGTGTGTGTGTGTATACACCAACAGACATACCAGTGTTGGTTAACACGAGAAGGGGAAAAAAAAATGTGTCGAGGGTATTTTCTCTCTTAATTGGACGACAGGGGATGAATGGTGGAAATTGCAAAACATAATTAAATAGAAAAAAATATATGCATGCATAGAGAGAGAGAGGGGGAGGGGGGGGAGGCAGGGAACGTGGTCGTTTTGTTATAACACACACACACACACACACACACACACACACACACACACACACACATGCGGGTGCGCGCATCATATCCTCGATCATCCGCCAAATATTTACACGAGAGATCAGTTCAAAGCTCTCTCTCTCTCTCTCTCTCTCTACTCCTCTCTCTCTCTCTCTCTCTCTCTCAGTAAACCAGCCTTCCTTCCCCCCCCCTTGCCCCCATCCCACTGAACAAACATTCCCCCCCTCCCCCCCCCCCCCCCCGTAAATGTGTGTGTTATATATATATATGTGTGTGTGTTGTGTTGGTGTGTGTGTGTGTGTGAGAGAGAGAGAGAGAGAAGAGTACCGGGATAAATAAAAAAAAAAAAAAAGAGAAGAGACAGACATAGAACCTTCCAATTAAGCCAGTACGTTCACATACATCCCCCCCCCCCCCGCCCTGCTCTCTCCTAAACCCCAGGTGCACTACCTACCGTACATCATCTCCAACCCTCCCCACACACCTGTCGCGGCCCCACGTGTGGGGGGGAGGAGGGGGGAGGGAAACACGTCTCCACGGAGCCCAGAAATCCCGTCGATCCTTTAAAAAAGGATCCAATTCCTTATTTTCCCCCCGCCACCCCACCGCGCTGAACCCACCTGACCTCACCCCACTCCGGGAGCGAGCAGAGGTAAACTCCAATGGTAAACCGTGGGACTCGCGATTGTAAACTGTTCTACTGACGACGACAAGTTAAAAAGCGTTTAAACCGTGGGACTCACAACTGTAAACTGTTCTACTGACAAGTTAAAAGCGTTTAAACCGTGGGACTCACGACTGTAAACTGTTCTACTGACGACGACAAGTTAAAAGCGTTTAAACCGTGGGACTCACGACTGTAAACTGTTCTACTGACAAGTTAAAAGCGTTTAAATTGTGGGACTCGCGACTGTAAACTGTTCTACTGACGACGACGAGTTAAAAAGCGTTTAAACCGTGGGACTCACGACTGTAAACTGTTCTACTGACGACGACGAGTTAAAAAGCGTTTAAACCGTGGGACTCTCGACTGTAAACTGTTCTACTGACGACAAGTTAAAAGCGTTTAAACCGTGGGACTCACGACTGTAAACTGTTCTACTGACGAAAAGTTAAAAGCGTTTAAACCGTGTGACTCGCGACTGTAAACTGTTCTACTGACGACGAGTTAAAAGCGTTTAAACCGTGGGACTCGCGACTGTAAACTGTTCTACTGACGACGACGAGTTAAAAAGCGTTTAAACCGTGGGACTCTCGACAGTAAACTGTTCTACTGACGTCGACGAGTTAAAAAGCGTTTAAAAAGCGGTTGATCAGTACATACTTAATGACTGGCACCCATCATCTGCGTCAGGAGGAGTACTGGCACCCATCAATCTGCGTCAGGAGGCAATAATGGCCCCACCATCTGCATCAGGAGGGAGTACTGGCACCCATCAATCTGCGTCAGGAGGCAATAATGGCCCCACCATCTGCGTCAGGAGGCAATAATGGCCCCACCATCTGCATCAGGAGGGAGTACTGGCACCCATCAATCTGCGTCAGGAGGCAATACTGGCACCCATCATCTGCGTCAGGAGGCAATACTGGCACCCATCATCTGCGTCAGGAGGAGTACTGGCACCCATCATCTGCGTCAGGAGGAGTACTGGCACCCATCAATCTGCGTCAGGAGGCAATACTGGCACCCATCATCTGCGTCAGGAGGCAATAATGGCCCCACCATCTGCATCAGGAGGGAGTACTGGCACCCATCATCTGCGTCAGGAGGGAGTACTGGCACCCATCATCTGCGTCAGGAGGAGTACTGGCACCCATCATCTGCGTCAGGAGGGAGTACTGGCACCCATCATCTGCGTCAGGAGGGAGTACTGGCACCCATCATCTGCGTCAGGAGGAGTACTGGCACCCATCATCTGCGTCAGGAGGCAATACTGGCACCCATCAATCTGCGTCAGGAGGAGTACTGGCACCCATCAATCTGCGTCAGGAGGCAATACTGGCACCCATCAATCTGCGTCAGGAGGCAATACTGGCACCCATCAATCTGCGTCAGGAGGCAATACTGGCACCCATCAATCTGCGTCAGGAGGCAATAATGGCCCCATCATCTGCGTCAGGAGGCAATACTGGCACCCATCAATCTGCGTCAGGAGGCAATAATGGCCCCACCATCTGCGTCAGGAGGCAATAATGGCCCCATCATCTGCGTCAGGAGGCAATACTGGCATCCATCATCTGCGTCAGGAAGGAGTACTGGCATCCATCATCTGCGTCAGGAGGGAGTACTGGCACCCATCATCTGCGTCAGGAGGGAGTACTGGCACCCATCATCTGCGTCAGGAGGGAGTACTGGCACCCATCATCTGCGTCAGGAGGCAATACTGGCACCCATCATCTTGCGTCAGGAGGGAGTACTGGCACCCATCAATCTGCGTCAGGAGGAGTACTGGCACCCATCAATCTGCGTCAGGAGGCAATACTGGCACCCATCAATCTGCGTCAGGAGGCAATACTGGCATCCATCATCTGCGTCAGGAGGCAATAATGGCCCCACCATCTGCATCAGGAGGGAGTACTGGCACCCATCATCTGCGTCAGGAGGGAGTACTGGCACCCATCATCTGCGTCAGGAGGGAGTACTGGCACCCATCATCTGCGTCAGGAGGCAATAATGGCCCCATCATCTGCGTCAGGAGGGAGTAATGGCCCCACCATCTGCGTCAGGAGGCAATACTGGCACCCATCATCTGCGTCAGGAGGCAATAATGGCCCCATCATCTGCGTCAGGAGGCAGTACTGGCACCCATCATCTGCGTCAGGAGGCAATACTGGCACCCATCATCTGCGTCAGGAGGAGTACTGGCACCCATCATCTGCGTCAGGAGGAGTACTGGCACCCATCATCTGCGTCAGGAGGAGTACTGGCACCCATCATCTGCGTCAGGAGGCAATAATGGCCCCACCATCTGCGTCAGGAGGCAATAATGGCCCCACCATCTGCGTCAGGAGGCAATAATGGCCCCACCATCTGCGTCAGGAGGCAATAATGGCCCCACCATCTGCGTCAGGAGGAGTACTGGCACCCATCATCTGCGTCAGGAGGCAATAATGGCCCCATCATCTGCGTCAGGAGGGAGTACTGGCACCCATCATCTGCGTCAGGAGGGAGTACTGGCACCCATCATCTGCGTCAGGAGGAGTACTGGCACCCATCAATCTGCGTCAGGAGGAGTACTGGCACCCATCATCTGCGTCAGGAGGCAATAATGGCCCCATCATCTGCGTCAGGAGGCAATAATGGCCCCACCATCTGCGTCAGGAGGAGTACTGGCACCCATCAATCTGCGTCAGGAGGCAATACTGGCACCCATCATCTGCGTCAGGAGGCAATAATGGCCCCACCATCTGCGTCAGGAGGCAATAATGGCCCCACCATCTGCGTCAGGAGGGAGTACTGGCACCCATCATCTGCGTCAGGAGGCAATAATGGCCCCATCATCTGCGTCAGGAGGCAATAATGGCCCCACCATCTGCGTCAGGAGGCAATAATGGCCCCACCATCTGCGTCAGGAGGCAATACTGGCACCCATCATCTGCGTCAGGAGGCAATAATGGCCCCACCATCTGCGTCAGGAGGCAATACTGGCACCCATCATCTGCGTCAGGAGGCAATACTGGCACCCATCAATCTGCGTCAGGAGGCAATACTGGCACCCATCAATCTGCGTCAGGAGGCAATACTGGCACCCATCAATCTGCGTCAGGAGGCAATACTGGCACCCATCAATCTGCGTCAGGAGGCAATACTGGCACCCATCAATCTGCGTCAGGAGGCAATACTGGCACCCATCAATCTGCGTCAGGAGGAGTACTGGCACCCATCAATCTGCGTCAGGAGGGAGTACTGGCACCCATCAATCTGCGTCAGGAGGAGTACTGGCACCCATCAATCTGCGTCAGGAGGCAATACTGGCACCCATCAATCTGCGTCAGGAGGCAATACTGGCACCCATCATCTGCGTCAGGAGGCAATAATGGCCCCATCATCTGCGTCAGGAGGCAATACTGGCACCCATCAATCTGCGTCAGGAGGAGTACTGGCACCCATCAATCTGCGTCAGGAGGCAATACTGGCACCCATCAATCTGCGTCAGGAGGCAATAATGGCCCCACCATCTGCGTCAGGAGGCAATACTGGCACCCATCATCTGCGTCAGGAGGAGTACTGGCACCCATCATCTGCGTCAGGAGGCAATACTGGCACCCATCAATCTGCGTCAGGAGGCAATACTGGCACCCATCATCTGCGTCAGGAGGAGTACTGGCACCCATCATCTGCGTCAGGAGGCAATAATGGCCCCATCATCTGCGTCAGGAGGCAATAATGGCCCCACCATCTGCGTCAGGAGGCAATAATGGCCCCACCATCTGCATCAGGAGGGAGTACTGGCACCCATCAATCTGCGTCAGGAGGCAATAATGGCCCCACCATCTGCATCAGGAGGGAGTACTGGCACCCATCAATCTGCGTCAGGAGGCAATACTGGCACCCATCATCTGCGTCAGGAGGCAATAATGGCCCCACCATCTGCATCAGGAGGGAGTACTGGCACCCATCATCTGCGTCAGGAGGCAATAATGGCCCCACCATCTGCGTCAGGAGGAGTACTGGCACCCATCATCTGCGTCAGGAGGCAATAATGGCCCCACCATCTGCGTCAGGAGGCAATACTGGCACCCATCATCTGCGTCAGGAGGCAATAATGGCCCCACCATCTGCGTCAGGAGGAGTACTGGCACCCATCAATCTGCGTCAGGAGGCAATACTGGCACCCATCAATCTGCGTCAGGAGGAGTACTGGCATCCATCATCTGCGTCAGGAAGGAGTACTGGCACCCATCATCTGCGTCAGGAGGGAGTACTGGCACCCATCATCTGCGTCAGGAGGCAATAATGGCCCCATCATCTGCGTCAGGAGGGAGTACTGGCACCCATCATCTGCGTCAGGAGGCAATAATGGCCCCATCATCTGCGTCAGGAGGCAATACTGGCACCCATCATCTGCGTCAGGAGGCAATACTGGCACCCATCATCTGCGTCAGGAGGCAATACTGGCCCCACCATCTGCGTCAGGAGGGAGTACTGGCACTCACCATCTGCGTCAGGAGGCAATAATGGCCCCACCATCTGCGTCAGGAGGCAATACTGACCCCAACCATCTCCGTCAATTAACTCGCTCGTTCAGCTGATTGGTTTTGGATGGCTAATTGAGGAGTCTTTAGGCCTATCAACTACCTGGGTCATTAAGGCCGTCAAACGTCATGTAACAACCACAAACTGAAGGACACCGTGAACACCTCACCACACAGCTCAGCCAAAGACCTGACACAGACCACCGCTACATTGTAGCAGTCCACTAGACCGAGAGGTTGTGATAACTGTTTCTTTCCCTACACCTCCAAGCTCTGGCAGACTCCTCACCTTCGACAACCACATCACCTTCGTCTTCCTCCACTGACAGTAACTCCTCACCTTCGACAACCACATCACCTTCGTCTTCCTCCACTCACAGTGACTCCTCACCTTCGACAGTCACATCACCTTCGTCTTCCTCTCTACCTTCTCGTGAGTCTTTCTCCCAATAACCATGACCTGGCACTTTCTCCAAACACAAGTCTTCCACTTTAAAAATCGTAAAGGCTTTCCCCTTGTCTTTTCCTTTTCTTTTTTCATACCCTTTCATAATCCTCTCGACATCTTAATTAAGTAAGGCCCGGCCTTACTTTGGACATACGTCCGTGAATGGAGCCTCCAACGTAAAAAAAAAAAAAAAAAAAAAAAAGAGAGAGAGAAAACAAAGTGGCACTACCTGACTTTAAAGGTACTTACCATTGCAATATAGATAAGTGACCCACCATTCCTCTTTTTTCCCCATCAGTGACCTTGATGCTTCTCTATGGCTCTCTGGGTTATCATGGGTTCTGTAATGCACTTGGGGGCCGCCCTCCTGCGTGTATCCGGGCCTCCCCACACGCCGCTGGGACCTCGCTGATGTAGTCAGCTGCAGAAGCGCGGCGTCTCGCCCGCCCGAGGCACTGTCTCCACTTCCCCTGTCCATATGCATGTACGTCGAGCCACCTTCTCCAATGGACCCACTGCTCTCTCTTCTGCGTTCTGTGTGTGTGTGTGTGTGTGTGTGTGTGTGTGTGTGTGTGTGTGTGTGTGTGAGACGCCGCAATCCCCCATTTCTCTTGGAGGTCAAGCAACCCTGCCCTCAAACCTCGCGGACCGAACCCCAAGACCCAATGGGAGCAAGAGACACTTGCTGGAGAGAGAGAGAGAGAGAGAGAGAGAGAGAGAGAGAGAGAGAGAGAGAGAGAGAGAGAGAGAGAGAGAGAGAGAGACCCCTCTCTCTCGAGCTCGCAACACCCACACGGTTAAAATTAAGACACGAGGCGAATATCTTACCTCTCCCCTCCAGTCAGTTTACCATTTCCCAGCCGTCCCGTGCCAGAAGTAGCTTAAAACACACCAAAACCTCCACCCTGACACACACACACACACACACACACACACGAGCGTGCTGGGCCAACGAGCAGTAAGCGAGAGGCAATTATGACAACAGGTCTTTGGGGGAGGAGGGGGGTTAGTGGTACGAGATCCAAGGGAGACGGAGGAGGGTGAGGGAAGGAGGAGGAGGAGGAGAAGGAGAAAGGTCCTTCTTCTTCGGCTTTCAGCTGTGGTTGGTGGGGGCCAGGCATGCGACCGTGGCCTGGCTCGCTGCCTCCTCCCGCCCAAGTGGCGTTCGTGCGCCACCCCATGTCTTCCCGACCATCACAAACGCCTTTCTGCCCCCGACCATTAAGAGGATAATTCCCCACCCTCATTTCTTTCCCCTCCGCGCTGCCCTTCTCCATTCCTCCACCTTCGCACCTCACTTCCCGCGATGTGGTTCATTCCTTCTGTCGCTCTACCTGACCCCATAGCTTAGCCAGCACTCGATCTATCTATCTATCTATCTATTTTCTTTTTTAATTTTCCAAAAGAAGGAGCAGAGAAGGGGGCCAGTTGAGGATATTCCCTCAGAGGCCCAGTCCTCTGTTCTTAACGCTACCTTGCTAACGCGGGACATGGCGAATAGTTTGAAAGAAAAAGAAATATATATATATATATATATATATATATATATATATATATATATATATATATATATATATGCAGAAAATCACAACAAACACGTGACTTCATAGAAGCAGAAACACCACTAGGCATTTAAGCAAACAGGAGAATTTTGAGCGCTTTCGTGTATTACCACTAGTTAGAACGAGAACGAGATGAAATAATCACAATGATGGTTGTGTATACAGAACCGGTGGAAACACGGAACAGGGGTCAAATGACCTTGTAACTCGAGAGGGGCGAGGTTGGCATAAGGGTCTGTGAGACTCACCTCCCTCTACTTGACCTTGACCTGACATCTCCCAGAATTAGGTCATTCAGGAGGTGAGATAATCACCTTTAACACCTTAGAGGAGGGTCACAGGTTCTATATAATTACCTTTAACACCTCAGAACAGGGTCACAGATTCTCAATAATTACTTTTAACACCTCAGGACAGGGTCAAAGATTCTCAATAATTACATTTAACACCTCAGAACAGGGTCACATATTCTCAATAATTACTTTTAACACCTCAGGACAGGGTCAAAGATTCTCAATAATTACTTTTAACACCTCAGAACAGGGTCACATATTCTCAATAATTACTTTTAACACCTCAGAACAGGGTCACAGATTCTCAATAATTACTTTTAACACCTCAGGACAGGGTCACAGATTCTCAATAATTACATTTAACACCTCGGAACAGGGTCACAGATTCTCAATAATTACATTTAACACCTCAGAACAGGGTCATAGATTCTCAATAATTGCATTTAACACCTCAGAACAGGATCATAGATTCTCAATAATTACATTTAACACCTCAGAATAGGATCATAGATTCTCAATAATTACATTTAACACCTCAGAACAGGGTCACATATTCTCAATAATTACATTTAACGCCTCAGAACAGGGTCACAGATTCTCAATAATTACTTTTAACACCTCAGAACCGGGTCATAGATTCTCAATAATTACATTTAACACCTCAGAACAGGATCACAGATTCTCAATAATTACATTTAACACCTCAGAAGAGGGTCACAGATTCTATATAATTACCTTTAACACCTCAGAACAGGACCACAGATTCTCAATAATTACATTTAACACCTCAGAAGAGGGTCACAGATTCTCAATAATTACATTTAACACCTCAGAACAGGGTCACAGATTCTCAATAATTACATTTAACGCCTCAGAACAGGGTCACAGATTCTCAATAATTACATTTAACACCTCAGAACAGGGTCAAAGATTCTCAATAATTACATTTAACACCTCAGAACAGGGTCACAGATTCTCAATAATTACATTTAACGCCTCAGAACAGGGTCACAGATTCTCAATAATTACATTTAACACCTCAGAACAGGGTCAAAGATTCTCAATAATTACTTTTAACACCTCAGAACAGGGTCACAGATTCTCAATAATTACATTTAACACCTCAGAACTGGGTCAGAGATTCTCAATAATTACATTTAACATCAATAATTACATTTAACACCTTCAGATAAGACCATATACTGACCTGGGGTTGAGTCAATGACTGATAATCATCAGTATATATATCACATATCAGTATATATATCACATATCAGTATATATATATATATCACATATCAGTATATATATCATATATCAGTATATATATCATATATCAGTATATATATCATATATCAGTATATATATCATATAATATATACCTTCAATGTTCAAGGGCAAAGATTCGTTCACTCTTGCTCAAAGAAAATAATATGAGAGGGTGGGGGAAAGGGGGGTCCTCCCTCCTGCCTCATGCTACTCAAAATAGAAAATGAAAAAGTCCTTAAAAAAAAAAAGAAAAAAACAGACACACGTATGTGGGATGCAGCACCAAACAGCTCGATAGATCAAGCACTCACGTGAGGATAATATGAGCCCTACAGCTTAGTCTCAAAAGAAGCTTAAAAAACAAACAAACAAAGAGCTTCGAAAGCAATTTGGAAGGTGGGGTGGCCCAGAGAGAGAGAGAGAGAGAGAGAGAGAGAGAGAGAGAGAGAGAGAGAGAGAGAGAGTGAGTGAGTTCCAGGAGGAGGTAAAGAGCCGATCATATTAAGCTTTTTTTCCTTCCGACGTGTGTATTAATCGGCTATGGGTCCCTCCCCCCCCCTCCTCCCCACGTCCTTCCCTCCCTCCTTCCCTCCCTCCTTCCCTCCACTCCCTCCACACACTCTCGTTTTCCGCCCCGATTAATCTCGACCCACTAATAACCCAGGACAGCCATCATTAAAAGCGAATGCTCCATCAACTGAATTCCCCACCAACCAACAGAGTCATTATCCAACCTACCTCCCTCTAAAAAAAGAAAATAATAATAATAATAATAATAATAATAATAATAATAATAATGATAATAATAATAATAATTATTATTATAATAATAATAATAATAAGTGGATCATAGGGTGGGGGAGGGGGCGAAAATTCTGGGAGCCTTGAAGAATGTGTGGAAGTCGAGAACATTATCTCGGAAAGCAAAAATGGGTATGTTTGAAGGAATAGTGGTTCCAACAATGTTGTATGGTTGCGAGGCGTGGGCTATGGATAGAGTTGTGCGCAGGGGGATGGATGTGCTGGAAATGAGATGTTTGAGGACAATGTGTGGAGTGAGGTGGTTTGATCGAGTAAGTAACGTAAGGGTAAGAGAGATGTGTGGAAATAAAAAGAGCGTGGTTGAGAGAGCAGAAGAGGGTGTTTTGAAATGGTTTGGGCACATGGAGAGAATGAGTGAGGAAAGATTGACCAAGAGGATATATGTGTCGGAGGTGGAGGGAACGAGGAGAAGAGGGAGACCAAATTGGAGGTGGAAAGATGGAGTGAAAAAGATTTTGTGTGATCGGGGCCTGAACATGCAGGAGGGTGAAAGGAGGGCAAGGAATAGAGTGAATTGGAGCGATGTGGTATACCGGGGTTGACGTGCTGTCAGTGGATTGAATCGGGGCATGTGAAGCGTCTGGGGTAAACCATGGAAAGCTGTGTAGGTATGTATATTTGCGTGTGTGGACGTATGTATATACATGTGTATTGGGGTGGGTTGGGCCATTTCTTTCGTCTGTTTCCTTGCGCTACCTCGCAAACGCGGGAGACAGCGACAAAGCAAGAAAAAAAAAAATAATAATAATAATTATAATAATAATAATAATAATAATAATAATAATAATAATAATAATAATAATAATATAAGCGTCTCCTGCCTCGTTCCCCTTTAAATGGCAGCCACTCGCCACCGCCACCACTACACCAACACTCTTCTCCACCACTGCACCAACACTGTACTCCACCACTCACCACCACCACTGCACCAACACTGTACTCCACCACTCACCACCACCACTGCACCAACACTCTACTCCATCACCACCACTGTACCAACACTGTACTCCACCACTCGCCACCACCACTGCACCAACACTCTACTCCATCACCACCACTGCACCAACACTGTACTCCACCACTCGCCACCACCACTGCACCAACACTCTACTCCATCACCACCACTGTACCAACACTGTACTCCACCACTCGCCACCACCACTGTACTCCACCACTCATCACCACCACTGTACTCCACCACTCGCTCCTTCAGCCGATTCAAGTAAGCCTGGAGCTTCTTCCAGTATATTCCAGGATGTGTTGGTAACGTGGCTCAATGAGCGATGTCGTCTTCGGGTAATTTTCCATCATTCTTCCAGCGTCTTCCTCCACCCCTTCTCTGGAGACCCGGAGACTTGAAAGGTATCGTAACTCTGCCCTACACGGCAGAGAAGTATCGTAACTCTGCCCTACAACACGGCAGAGAAGTATCGTAACTCTGCCCTACACGACAGAGAAGTATCGTAACTCTGCCCTACACGGCAGAGAAGTATCGTAACTCTGCCCTACACGGCGGAGAAGTATCGTAACTCTGCCCTACACGGCGGAGAAGTATCGTAACTCTGCCCTACACGGCGGAGAAGTATCTAAACTCTCCCCCCTGATACTTGAGAAGTATACTAACTTTACCCTACACTCTTGAGAAGTATCCTAACTTTGCCCTAGACGTTTGAGAAGTATCCTAACTTTGCCCTAGACGTTTGAGAAGTATCCTAACTTTGCCCTAGACGTTTGAGAAGTATCCTAACTTTGCCCTAGACGTTCGAGAAGTATCCTAACTTTGCCCTAGACGTTCGAGAAGTATCCTAACTTTGCCCTAGACGTTTGAGAAGTATCCTAACTTTGCCCTAGACTTTTGAGAAGTATCCTAACTTTGCCCTAGACGTTTGAGAAGTATCCTAACTTTGCCCTAGACGTTTGAGAAGTATCCTAACTTTGCCCTAGACGTTTGAGAAGTATCCTAACTTTGCCCTAGACGTTTGAGAAGTATCCTAACTTTGCCCTAGACGTTTGAGAAGTATCCTAACTTTGCCCTAGACGTTCGAGAAGTATCCTAACTTTGCCCTAGACGTTTGAGAAGTATCCTAACTTTACCCTAGACGTTTGAGAAGTATCCTAACTTTGCCCTAGACGTTCGAGAAGTATCCTAACTTTACCCTAGACGTTTGAGAAGTATCCTAACTTTGCCCTAGACGTTTGAGAAGTATCTTAACTTTGCCCTAGACGTTTGAGAAGTATCCTAACTTAGCCCTAGACGTTTGAGAAGTATCCTAACTTTGCCCTAGACGTTTGAGAAGTATCCTAACTTTGCCCTAGACGTTTGAGAAGTATCCTAACTTTGCCCTAGACGTTTGAGAAGTATCCTAACTTTGCCCTAGACGTTTGAGAAGTATCCTAACTTTGCCCTAGACGTTTGAGAAGTATCCTAACTTTGCCCTAGACGTTTGAGAAGTATCCTAACTTTGCCCTACACGGCGGAGAAGTATCCTAACTTTGCCCTAGACGTTTGAGAAGTATCCTAACTTTGCCCTAGACGTTGGAGAAGTCTTCCAACTTTGCCCATGAGACTTGAGAAGCAAGCAATGGCCCAGCCACGGGTCGCCGACGAAGGGAAGGGGACAACAGGTATACAAGACGACGGAAGACGAATCACAAATGTGGACGCGTGACACACACACACCCCACCTCGCCACCCTCCTTTCCCCTTCTTCTCCCGTCACACGGCGATCTTCCATCCCACCCTTGCCTACATTTCCCCCCCTCCCCCCTCTTGGCCTTACCCTCTGTCACACTTCCTTTCTCTCTCTCTTCCTGTCACACGTTCCCTTTCTTCCTTGAGTTAGGAACTTCCTCTTCCTCCTCTACCACCTCTCCTCTTCCAGCCACACTTCCCCTTTCCCTCCTCCCTTCTTCTATGTCCGTCACACACGCGCGCGCGCCCCTGTCCCCTATCCCCTTCCCTACTATCCACTATCCGCCATCTATCCATCTAGCCAAGAGCTTCCCCCCCCCCCACTCTAAATTCAACTTCAACTCGGCAATTGCTTGCAATCTGTTCCTTCCTCGGTTTTGTCCCTTTCCATTCACTCTCTCTCTCTCTCTCTCTCTCTCTCTCTCTCTCTCTCTCTCTCTCTCTCTCTCTCTCTCTCTCTCTCTCTCCTCATCTTCGTTATTCAAATTTCTTCCCGATATTTTTCATAATCTATCGATCCTTCTCTTTCTACTACTTCCTAAACTCTTTCCTTAATATTAAGTTTCTTTTTGTCTTTTCTCATCCCGAATTCCACCAACCTTTCACTTTACGTTTTAGCATCATGTCTCCGTCTATAGAGATTAGGAGGGTATGTCAGAAGCTTTTACTGTCCTCCAGCAGATAACCTCGTCATAGACCATCAGGTCTTGTGTTATCTGTCCTTTCATGTACTGTCCTCCAGCAGATAACCTCGTCATAGACCATCAGGTCTTGTGTGTTATCTGTCCTTCCCATGTACTGTCTTCCAGCAGATAACCTGGTCATAGACCATCAGGTCTTGTGTTGTATGGCTTTCCTATGTACTGTCCTCCAGCAGTTAACCTCGTCATAGACCATCAGGTCTTGTGTTATCTGTCCTTCCCATGTACTGTCCTCCAGCAGATAACCTGGTCATAGACCATCAGGTCTTGTGTGTTATCTGTCCTTCCCATGTACTGTCCTCCAGCAGATAACCTGGTCATAGACCATCAAGTCTTGTGTTATCTGTCCTTCCCATGTACTGTCCTCCAGCAGATACCCTGGTCATAGACCATCAAGTCTTGTGTTGTATGACTTTCCTATAAATCTACTCCCTCAAGCGTCCTCCCAGCAGATACAGGAACCTCTTACTTACCTCTGGGGCAGAAGAGCTGATCACACACTCGACCACGAGTCTCCTAATCTACACCATCCCTTCACAGAACCTCGTACAGTGTCGTCTATTTGGGCTCCCCCTCTCCTGCCTCCCTTTCCCATTTTCTTTACACCCTTCCCTCTGATCCACTTACTCTTCTCGCCCCCCTTCATCAGTTCTTTCCCTCTACATTCTCCCATCTCACCCCACCCCTTTTTGTTCCCTTCGCTTCACACCCTCTACCCCCCGTATATATATAATATATATATATATATATATATATATATATATATATATATATATATATATATATATATATATATATATATATATATCCATTTTCTTATTCCTGCACCAGGCTTCCAACGTCCCTTGGTCTCCTGTTCCACCCACTGCTTCCTCTCTCTCTCTCTCTCTCTCTCTCTCTCTCTCTCTCTCTCTCTCTCTCTCTCTCTCTCTCTCTCACTGAGGTTATTACACTCGACACATCACCTTGTTACCTCCTGCCTCTGTGCACTCTCCCTCAACAGTGTTCACTCTCTCCCCTCGCAACTTACTCCCCCTCCCTTTCCATGTCCGGGGAAACGGGTGTGGGAAAGGGAGAGGACACCTTACGACCCCTACATCCCCAACAAGGAAATGGAGGTGGGGGGGGCGCGCTTATATCAGCAGGCATTCGCACTGGTGGAGAGAGAGAGAGAGAGAGAGAGAGAGAGAGAGAGAGAGAGAGAGAGAGAGAGAGAGAGAGAGAGAGGGGGAGAGAGAGAGAGAGAGAGAGAGAGAGAGAGAGAGAGAGAGAGAGAGAGAGAGAGAGGGGGGGGGGGGGGGGAAGAGAGAGAGAGAGAGAGAGAGAGAGAGAGAGAGAGAGAGAGAGAGAGAGAGAGAGAGAGAGAGAGAGAGAGAGAGAGAGAGAGAGAGCGTTCCCCCCCAAAAAAAAGCTACCTCCTGTATAATCCAAAGACATTCACCCACCATGCTCAGCCCGCCCCCACCCCTTCCAAAACACCTCTCTCTCTCTCTCTCTCTCTCTCTCTCTCTCTCTCTCTCTCTCTCTCGAAACTTATATAAATTAGGAAACTCGACCGGGTAAAAGCAGAAGAAAAAAAGGCCTTTTCAAAGGAATGAAAAAGAAAAAAAAAAATATTGAAAAAGAAAAGAAAGAAAAAGAGAGGGACAAAAAAAAAATTACCACTTGAGACAAAGTGGGAGGGAAAGGATGGTGAAAAAGATGATATATGCAATCTGTTTCATCTTGCAATCTGTTTCATCTTTTTCTCGCAAAGTTATCACCTATAACATCTTGGCTAATTAAGCGCCTGCGCCTAAAAAAAAGTTACGTAAAAGGCTTTATGAAGAAGAGAGAGAGAGAGAGAGAGAGTGAGAGAGAGAGAGAGAGAGAGAGAGAGAGAGAGAGAGAGAGAGAGAGAGAGAGAGAGATGAAAAAAAAAATTTCATTAATGTTTTACTGGAGAATATGTAAAAAAAAAAAAAATGGTTTTTGAAAAAAAAAATTTGGGTTAGTCTGCCGTTAATTGATCGCGCGAACAAAACTTGGCTTCCCTGACACAGACTTGTGTCATTAATTAGCGAATCTTACACCACGCTGCCGCCACTACCCACTCGCTACCGCCACTACCCACTCACTGCCGCCACTAACCACTCGCTACCGCCACTAACCACTCACTGCCGCCACTAACCACTCACTACCACTGCCTCCACTACCCACTCACTGCCGCCACTAACCACTCGCTACCGTCACTAACCACTCACTACCACCACTAACCACTCACTGCCGCCACTAACCACTCGCTACCACCACTAACCACTCACTGCCGCCACTAACCACTCACTGCCGCCACTAACCACTCACTGCCACCACTACCCACTCACTGCCGCCACTAACCACTCACTGCCGCCACTAACCACTCACTGCCGCCACTAACCACTCACTGCCACCACTAACCACTCACTGCCGCCACTAACCACTCACTACCACTGCCGCCACTACTAACCACTCACGACTACCACTACCCACTCATTGCCGCCACTAACCACGCACTACCACCACTAACCACTCACTGCCGCCACTAACCACTCACTACCACCACTAACCACTCACTGCCGCCACTAACCACGCACTACCACCACCACTCACGACTACCACTAACCACTCACTGCCGCCACTAACCACTCACTACCACCACTAACCACTCACTGCCGCCACTAACCACTCACTACCACCACTAACCACTCACTGCCGCCACTAACCACTCACTGCCGCCACTAACCACTCACTGCCGCCACTAACCACTCACTACCACCACTAACCACTCACTGCCGCCACTAACCACTCACTACCACCACTAACCACTCACTGCCGCCACTAACCACTCACTACCACCACTAACCACTCACTGCCGCCACTAACCACTCACTACCACCACTAACCACTCACTGCCGCCACTAACCACTCGCTACCACCACTACCCACTCACTGCCGCCACTAACCACGGACTACCACCACTAACCACTCGCTACCGCCACTACCCACTCACTGCCGCCACTAACCACTCACTGCCGCCACAAACCACTCACTACCACCACTACCCACTCACTGCCGCCACTAACCACTCTGCCGCCACTACCCACTCACTACCACCACTAACCACTCACTGCCGCCACTAACCACTCACTACCGCCACTAACCACTCAACGCTACCATACTACTACCACTAACCACCCAACGCTACCATACTACTACCACTAACCACCCACCACCACTAACCACTCGCCACTACCCCGCTAACCACCATCATTACACTACCACCATTAACCACTCGCCACCACCACACCACCACCACGAACCACACACCACCACACTGCTACCACTAACCACACTCATCACACCACCACACTATCCTCCTTGCTACACACACCCACACACACACACACACACGCACGCACTCACCTCCCGCCTCTCCAGCAGCAAGACACAGTTACCTGACTGTAACTGGAGAGCGAGGCATCGCGTGTCTTGACAGATGACTCCACCAGCATCCAGCACCAGCAGTGGCGCCCGATGCCCCCACCTGACCCGGTCAACACTCTCCCCTTTCCCGTATACTTATTGCTCCCCTTCTGTCCTCCTACTTTCCTAGGAGGAAGGGGGGAAAAAAGGAGGAGGGGGGAAAAGAGAGGTGTGGAAGGGATACCCCTTGTCTCACCCTCTCTCGTCAAATCCTCCATCCTATATTCCTTCATCCTCCCCTCCCCTCTCGTCTCTGGCCGAGTCTCCACCGCGTGTCCTCACAACCCCTTCCTCCTCCAACATGACCTCCCACCTCACCTCACGCCAGAGCATGGAACCCCGCGCCCGACCCTCGTCTCTGGCCGAGTCTCCACCGCGTGTCCTCACAACCCCTTCCTCCTCCAACGTGACCTCCCACCTCACCTCACGCCAGAGCATGGAACCCCGCGCCCGACCCTCGTCTCTGGCCGCGCCTCCACCGCGTGTCCTCACAACCCCTTCCTCCTCCAACATGACCTCCCACCTCACCTCACGCCAGAGCCTGGAACCCCGCGCCCGACCCTCGTCTCTGGCCGAGTCTCCACCGCGTGTCCTCACAACCCCTTCCTCCTCCAACATGACCTCCCACCTCACCTCACGCCAGAGCCTGGAACCCCGCAGCCCGGCCCACCCCATCCTCCAGGTGCTCACAACGCCGACATTCCATAACGCTCCTTGGACGCGTTATTTGTTGCCCAGCCTCTCTGGGAAAATGCTCGCCTATCCCCAGCCCGTTCAACTGCTCTCCACTCCATTCTCCCGCCGTTGGCTCAACATATAGACGTCTCACAAAGGCCTTCTTTCTCCTCCCTCCATGTCGTCGTCCCCCCCTGACCCTCACCCAACTCCTTCCCTCCTCCTCCCTCCTCCGCCGTCCGCCCGAATGCACACTCCACGCCACCCAATGCGCCACCATCGCCTACGGGTTAGTATCTGGGGTGAGGTGAGGAAGACGAAGAGGAGGAGGAGAAGGAACGGTGACTTAACTCCTTCCATCACTGATCGCCCGTTAGCCTCGACACCCCTCCAGCTGGTACACACTTGGCGCCCTCCCCTCCCTATCCCACCCTTCCTGACCTCCCTCTTCTCGTTCCACAACCTCCCCTTAAAGAACTCCCCAGGGGGACGAACTCTCATGCATGGCAATCCAACCGGGGGCTCTGGCCGCCTCAGGTCACCACTGGGGGAGCGAGCGGGGGAGCGGGTTGACTTGCGAGTTCATTACGTACGCCCAGGAGATGGCTGCCCCGGCCCCACGGGTGATGATTATATCTCCCGCCAAATCTCTGCTTGGCGATGGGCGTTTGGTATGCGGTGGCCGCGCAGCTCCCGTCCCGCTCCAATACAGAAGCAGGCACCGGCGGAGAGAGAGAGAGAGAGAGAGAGAGAGAGAGAGAGAGAGAGAGAGAGAGAGAGAGAGAGAGAGAGAAGCATCGGCTCCTCATTACTGAAGCCGAACGGCCACCAATACGTCATCGGCAGCAGCTGCACACGTTCGCCCGGGCCCTTCAGCACCGCAGCTGCACCGCGTCCATCTCGCCTCCCTCCGCCACTGCGGGTGTGATGTTCACCCCCCCCCCCCCCCCAGCCACTCGCCACGACACAGCTGTGCTACTACGTCACCTCCGGCCTGCAACCCCACAGCTGCACCTCGTCCGTCCAGCCTCCCACCGCCACTACACAGCTGCGCTATGTCGCCAAGCTCTTCAACTACCACAGCTGCACCGCGTCCCCTCTACTCTCCCACCGCCACTACAGCTGGGACGTCCGCCCCAGCCACTCACCACTACACAGCTGTGCTATGTTCTCCCTCCCCTCAACCCCATCCCACCTTAAACCCTTCAGCCAACACAGCTGCACCATGGTCATCCGACCATCAACACTTGAAGATCCACCTCCGTCTCATCTTTTACCACCCCAGCGGCACCCACCACTTTATCACTTGCCAAACGCCATCACAATTTGCTGCTACTGCTGCTGCTACTACTACTACTACTACTACTGCTGCTGCTACTACTACTGCTACTGCTGCTGCTGCTACTGCCGCTGCTGCTACTGCTGGGACACAGTCCTGCACGTGCAAATCTCCCCGGCTGATCTTCAACACCGGGCGAGTGGCTTCCACGATCGCAAAAACCATTCTCCCTTGTAAACTGTTGTCAAGAGAAGTAAATCCGCTGGGGGGCGTCACAGAACCTGGCAGCTGAGTCCGGCCGCCCAATATCATTTTGTATTTTGTTTCTCTGTTTTTTGTTTTTTTTTTCAAACGCTTTCCTTCTCTCCCTTGTACCACAGCTGGGTCTGGGACCATACCTTACCTTACGTATACCTTACGATGGTTTGGGAGGTCTTCTACCCCCCCACACAGCTGGGTCTGGGGGACCTTACGTATACCTTACGATGGTTTGGGAGGTCTTCTACCCCCACACAGCTGGGTCTGGGACCTTACCTTACCTCACGTATACCTTACGATGGTTTGGGAGGTCTTCTACCCCCCACACAGCTGGGTCTGGGACCTTACCTTACCTTACGTATACCTTACGATGGTTTGGGAGGTCTTCTACCCACCCACACAGCTGGGTCTGGAACCTTAACTTACCTTACGTATACCTTACGATGGTTTGGGAGGTCTTCTACCCACCCACACAGCTGGGTCTGGGACCTTACCTTACCTTACGTATACCTTACGATGGTTGCAGAGGCCTCCTACCCCTAAAAGATGGGTCTTAAAAAATGTTTTTTTTTTTTTCCCCCACATCTTTTCTCTTTCTCTTCAGGCACCACACTCTCTTAAGAGTGGATAGGCTCCTCAGTCACCCGACACGGAGGGGGAGTGTGTGACTGCTTAACAACCAGACCCTGCGACTGATGTCTGGGGTCCGCTCTGCCTACTGAAGAAGGGAGCGCGGGGGGAATTGGGGGTGGATTCGACCCTCCCTCCTAACCTAAGTTCATACGTGTTCCACCCGCTGTGGTCGCCACCTCTCGTCCTCGTCTTCTTCTTCAGTTCACGTGTATACTCATTGTCTTCCATCCTACAGGATATACTCATTGTCTTCCATCCTACAGGATATACTCAATGTCTTCCATCCTACATCCTACATTCCTCCCAACACCTCAGTTCTTAAGATCAAAATATCACCCACTGGAATAAATGAGCTGTCTGCCAACTTCAAACTGACCTCGCCCGTCCGCTGCCAACACCGGGAGGGTGTCAGGAAGACGGGGCGCCGCGTTGTCAACCGGTGTCAGTGAAGGACTCAATTAAGGTTATATCCTGCGACCCACGTTTGTGTTAACTGTATTCGTCCCTCCCCTGCTCAAAACCACCCCCCCGTTTCAGAAGGCTAAAGTCGAGAGCGGAGGTTAAGACATCCCTCTCTCTCTCCTGCAGCGGCGGCTCTCAAACTCGTACTTTTACTGTGATAATACAGGAGGCGATTCTTTCCTTCCCCTTCCCAGCTCTCGCTCGCTGCTCCCCCCCACGCCCCTCACGGTCTAGCCTTCCGCGACACACGCGCACACGGGCGTGGGTACCATTCCCTGCTCCCCTACACCCAAAGGATAGGTCTTGAGACAGCTGGTCATTGTGCAAATGGTGTCGAAGAAGAAAGTTATTTCTAATGTTAATCCAACTTCAGGATGTGTTTTTTTTTTTTTTTTTTGTGTGTGTGTGTGTATGTATCTACTTCCTCTGGGGATAAAGGAGAGAGAGAGAGAGAGAGAGAGAGAGAGAGAGAGAGAGAGAGAGAGAGAGAGAGAGAGAGAGAGAGAGAGAGAGAGAGAGAGAGAGAGCTGCCCGCGAGTCTCCCGCGCGTCGTAGAAGGCGACTGAGCGGGGCAGGAGTTTGGGGTGGAACTGGATATCCTTCCCTCCTCTATCACTCGTCGAAAGAAGGAACAGAGGAAAGAGTAAAATGAGGATCGTTCCTCCCCCAAGGGTCAGTTATCAGTTCTGGACGCTACCTCGCTCGCGCGGGAGGTGGAGACTCCTTCTCAGAACAGTCTTTCAGCATACCTTGTCCTACGTGAAAACCTTCACGGCACATCTCAACTCACTGCTAACGTATACCTCAGTTTGGTTTGGGAGGTCTTCTACCCCCCAACAGCTGGGTCTGGGACCTTACCTTACCTTACGTATACCTTACGATGGTTTGGGAGGTCTTCTACCCCCCACACAGCTGGGTCTGGGACCTTACCTTACCTTACGTATACCTTACGATGGTTTGGGAGGTCTTCTACCCCCTCACACAGCTGGGTCTGGGACCTTACCTTACCTTACGTATACCTTACGATGGTTTGGGAGGTCTTCTAACCCCCCACACAGCTGGGTCTGGGACCTTACCTTACCTTACGTATACCTTACGATGGTTTGGGAGGTCTTCTAACCCTCCACCCCCCACAGCTCGGGTGTGGGGCCAAGCTATCGTGTTGCTCCTCTGATCATCCAGGCTGTTGAAGGTCGAGGCGGCCACTAGGCCTACGTAAACCACATCCTGGTTGGTCCGGTACACTCGGTGGGTCCTCTGACTGCGAAGACAAGACTAAGTCACTGTGCTCGTGCCACGGACCTAGCGTTCCCTACAGAGGCCACCCTCTGAACGCTTACCGGTTCGTATGAAGAACGATTAACAAACTTCCCCCATCAAGGGAGGCCTCTGCTGCCATCAAGAGAGGCCTCAGCGGCCACCAGGAGAGACCTCCGCTGCCACCAGGAGAGACCGCTGCCACCAGGAGAGACCTCTGCTGCCACCAGGAGAGACCTCCGCTACTACCCAGAAGAGACCTCTGCTGCCACTAGGAGAGACCTCCGCTACTACCTAGGAGAGACCTCTGCTACTACCCAGGAGAGACCTCTGCTACTACTCAGCACAGACCTCTGCTGTCACCAGGAGAGACCTCCGCTACTACCCATAACTGACCTCTGCTGTCACCAGGAGAGACCTCTGCTACTACCCAGGAGAGACCTCTGCTGCCACAAGCTAAAGAGACCTCTGCTGCCACCATCAGTAAAGACCACTACTGCAGGTGAACACAGCTCCCAACAACAACAACAACAACATGTCATCAACTACCAGGAAAATACAACCAAAATAAACCACCATTGCTACCGATAAGGGGGAAAAAAACCACGATAAAAACCACTACCACCGCCCATAGGAAAATAAAAAAAAATAGAAAACAAAAAAAATCTAGGCAGACGAAAACCATCATTTCCTCATTGTTGTGGTTGTGTGTGTGTGTGTGTGTGTGTGTGTGTGTGTGTGTATGTGGGGGGGGATTGGTCATGTTCCCCCAGCTGTACCCAGAGACGTGCTCACAACCCGGCAAAAAAAAAAAAAGAGCATCAGGGACAAGTTATTCATGCGATTAATATGTTTCTCTCTCTCTCTCTCTCTCTCTCTCTCTCTCTCTCTCTCTCTCTCTCTCTCTGTAAAGCTTTTAACTTTCTTTTTTTATTTTCAATTTCACCAGTACCAGTTTTTATTTTTTCTGATTGTTTTACATTCATAACCTGTGTGTGTGTGTGTGTGTGTGTGTGATGGCTCTAACTATGAGATTCAGTTGCCCCTGCCGTCTCAACCAACACATATATACATATACATATATATATATATATATATATATATATATATATATATATATATATATATATATATATATGTTTATGTGGGTGGGTTGGGCCATTTCTCGTCTGTGTCCTTGCGCTACCTCGCTAACGCAGGACACGGCGGTTAGGTATAATAAATACATCACAATTAATATATATATATATATATATATATATATATATATATATATATATATATATACATAATACAGCAGGAGAGAGAAAGGCGTAATAATCTATAAGCATACATTAATGACGCACGGGGCGTGTGTAAGTCCAGAGAATATGTATATGGGACGCGTTGAACACATACTTTAAGCCTAGACTCCCCTGCCACAAACATGTTCACTCTCCTCATCTTTCATGGAGATGACGTGCGCGCGCGTCTCTCTCTCTCTCTCTCTCCTACCTACCTACCTATCTGGCTGTGTATCTATCTATCTATCTGTCTAATTCTGGGAATAAGTGAAGCCTGCCTGTTAATAATTCATGAAAGAACCGTTAGATATGTAGTTGAGAAAACGCAGTCGCGACCCTTGTTGATGTGCGTCGTGATGATGAGAGAGAGAGAGAGAGAGAGAGAGAGAGAGAGAGAGAGAGAGAGAGAGAGAGAGAGAGAGAGAGAGAGAATGACGCCTCAAGTTACCGCTGACACACGGGTTCGACGCCGTGGGGTCCAAGTGTGACACAATCAAACGTACTCGCAGCGAGTGTGACAGGAAACCCCCGTGGTGTTACCACGCCAGGCACCTCGTAACTCCTGCAGGTAACGCACGTCCACCATCGCGTGTTACACCGTCAGCAGTGACACCGTGCGCTGGTTCGCGTTACCCAATCTCTTCATGTACATTCCGTAATATAAATCGAGTCGCAGTTTTTATACCATGTCTATAAACACTATGTTACTATGTGAAAAAGAAATGCGACTAGAATGAATAAAGGCAGACAGTATGAATTATGTACATGTGTATATATGTATATGTCTGTGCTTGTATATATATATGTATACGTTGAGATGTATAGGTATGCATATGTGCGTGTGTGGACGTGTATATATATATACATGTGTATGTGGGTGGGTTGGGCCATTCTTTCGTCTGTTTCCTTGCGCTACCTCGCTAACACGGGAGACAGCGACAAAGTATAACATATATATATATATATATATATATATATATATATGTAAGGCATGTGTACGTGTAGGAAGAGAGGAAAGTGATTGGTTCTCAGTGAATGTAGGTTTGCGGCAGGGGTGTGTGATGTCTCCATGGTTGTTTAATTTGTTTATGGATGGGGTTGTTAGGGAGGTAAATGCAAGAGTTTTGGAAAGAGGGGCAAGTATGAAGTCTGTTGGGGATGAGAGAGCTTGGGAAGTGAGTCAGTTGTTGTTCGCTGATGATACAGCGCTGGTGGCGGATTCATGTGAGAAACTGCAGAAGCTGGTGACGGAGTTTGGTAAAGTGTGTGGAAGAAGAAAGTTAAGAGTAAATGTCAATAAGAGCAAGGTTATTAGGTACAGTAGGGTTGAGGGTCAAGTCAATTGGGAGGTGAGTTTGAATGGTGAGAGGCTGGAGGAAGTGAAGTGTTTTAGATATCTGGGAGTGGATCTGTCAGCGGATGGAACCATGGAAGCGGAAGTGGATCATAGGGTGGGGGAGGGGGCGAAAATTTTGGGAGCCTTGAAAAATGTGTGGAAGTCTGAGAACATTATCCCGGAAAGCAAAAATGGGTATGTTTGAAGGAATAGTAGTTCCAACAATGTTGTATGGTTGCGAGGCGTGGGCTATGGATAGAGTTGTGCGTAGGAGGATGGATGTGCTGGAAATGAGATGTTTGAGGACAATGTGTGGTGTGAGGTGGTTTGATCGAGTAAGTAACGTAAGGGTAAGAGAGATGTGTGGAAATAAAAAGAGCGTGGTTGAGAGAGCAGAAGAGGGTGTTTTGAAGTGGTTTGGGCACATGGAGAGAATGAGTGAGGAAAGATTGACCAAGAGGATATATGTGTCGGAGGTGGAGGGAACGAGGAGAAGAGGGAGACCAAATTGGAGGTGGAAAGATGGAGTGAAAAGGATTTTGTGTGATCGGGGCCTGAACATGCAGGAGGGTGAAAGGAGGGCAAGGAATAGAGTGAATTGGAGCGATGTGGTATACAGGGGTTGACGTGCTGTCAGTGGATTGAATCAAGGCATGTGAAGCGTCTGGGGTAAACCATGGAAAGCTGTGTAGGTATGAATATTTGCGTGTGTGGACGTGTGTATGTACATGTGTATGGGGGGGGGGGTTGGGCCATTTCTTTCGTCTGTTTCCTTGCGCTACCTCGCAAACGCGGGAGACAGCGACAAAGTATAAAAAAAAAAAAAAAAAAAAAAAAAAAAATATATATATATATATATATATATATATATATATATATATATATATATTCCTATGAGTCCATGGGGAAAATGAAACACGAAAAATTCCTAAGTGCAGTTTCGTGTAATAATCACATCATCAGGGGAGCCACAAGAGAGAAATATAACAGTCAGCTGATATACATCGAAGAAGAGACGAAGGTAGGACGCCATTATATATAAATATATATATATATATATATATATATATATATATATATATATATATATATATATATATATATATATATATATATATCATGAAATAATTCTGCAAGATTATCACAATTACCCGATACGTTCCTTCACAAATTACTATACAAGACAAGAAGTGCCCCTCCCACCCACCTCCATCCCTCCCGAAAAAAAATGATTTGAGACGATGATGAAAAGATACACGACTTAGCCTAGACGGGAGGAGCTGCTCACCGGTTTGAATAATTCCAAACCCTCTCGATAAGACCTCCCCTCCTCGCGCACCCCCGTCTGTGTCGCCGGACGAGGGCGCCCCTCCCGCGTGTCGCAGGCGTTTCGTCCCGACGAGGGGCGTCCCGGCGCAGAGGAGGACGTGAGCGATCGTGTGGTGGCGGCGGAGGCGGTAGGAGGAGGTGAAGGAGGAGGTGGAACGCCAGGTTCATCCGGGGGGGGGGAACCGTCGCTCAGGGGGTTACCGGTTAAAGAGCCTGTCTCTCCCGGTATCGGGTTTCGACCACTGACGGTATCTGGTCGACCGGACCCCACCCTCTCCCTCTCTGACCGACCAGCCGACCAGCCAGGCAGTCGACCAGCCAGCCGACCAGGCAGTCGACCAGCCAGCCGACCAGCCAGCCGACCAGGCAGCCGACCAGCCAGCCGACCAGGCAGCCGACCAGCCAGCCGACCAGGCAGTCGACCTGCCTACTTCCCCAAGCAGGCTAAAGGCTTCTGCTAACATACCATCCCCGACTAACACACCGCCTTCGCCATCAGCTACGGACAGTCGCGCACCAAAGTAATGACACACACACACACACACACACATACGCACACACACACATATACGCAAACGACACTAATAATCTCACTTAAATACTTACTTAAATACTTACAATGGTGGGGTGGGAGGGTGGGTTTAAAAGGCTCGTCTCTCCCACCCTCCCTCAATCCCCTCCTACGCTGTGTTGCACCCCTGCTCAACCAGGTTATTCGAGTCGGTCGCCCGTAGGCCTATCGTACGCAATCAAGGCCCCGGGTTCGCTCAGCCTTATGAGACATAGGCCCGGTGAGTCTTATTAAAGTCTGACAACGTCCACACGGGCGTTGTGGGCAGCTGATGTCGTACGACGCCCGTGGCGAACGCAGTCCCTGCCCACACCATCAGAAGACCCTTCCAACAGTATTGCCACACCGCCAGTGTCGACGTTTTGACTGTCCCCGCCCTGACAACGCTGGTGGTGGTTGGAAGGAAGGTGATGCCGCCAACAATATCATTGCTTCTGCCAACAACATTACTCCTCCTGCCAACTCTCCCACTACCAACAACGCTCCTGGGCGTCGACACTTCCACTGCCAACACCACCACCAACTGCTCACCCCCCCCGAGAACACTACTCTTTGTCGACACTTCCAACACCATTCTGCTCCTGCCAACACTACCAGTGCCATCACAAGGGCGTGGAACACCAAGGGATAACTCGAGTCACCACTGCCACCACGACTCTTACCTGCCAACATGGGGTCGCTCTCACAACCCACCAACACGACCACAACCAATCTATCTATAGCCTCTTTCTAACTCGCCCCCTCCATTCACCATCACCACCACACCAACCCTATCACCCTCAAACCCACCCACCCCTATCCAACCATTTCCCCTCCCTTCCCCCCTACTCTCTAATTACCCTCCCTCTACCTATATTGCCTCTTTATTCTGCTAATGACCTTGTGGGCCTTCATTAAGCCTTCCCTCCCCCAACATATCTGGTCCTGTCCCTCCACACCCCTCCTCCCGCCTCCCTCCCCTTCACTCACACCCCTCTCTGGCCAGCCACTTCACATTTACTCCCACACTAACCTTCACCGCGGGAGGGGAGAGAGAGAGAGAGAGAGAGAGAGAGAGAGAGAGAGAGAGAGAGAGAGAGAGAGAGAGAGAGAGAGAGAGAGAGAGAGAGCTCATCCACCCCCTCTCCTCCCAGAAACCACCACTCCTAACACTCAGGGGGGGGGGGGGGGGACTAATTTGTGACCATGCCATGCGATGCTATGCGATGCCGTGCCGTGCTATGCGATGCCATGCTATGCGATGCAATGTTAGGCATCCTCCCGGACGAAATACCTCTTTTTTTCTATACTGGGAGAAAAAAAAAATGTGTTCTTGGTGACACAGAGGTCTTGATTTTTCCTAGGATGGCAGACGCTCGGAGCAGTTTGATAGGACGGTTTCAACCTTGGCGAGGTGGTGTGGCTTTTAACCTGGGAGACATAGACCATCTGGTCACCTTGTTATCAGGCTTTCCCTATGTACTGTCCTCCAGCAGATAACCTGGTCATAGACCATCAGGTCTTGTGTTATCTGTCCTTCCCATGTAATGTCCTCCAGCAGATAACCTCGTCATAGACCATCAGGTCTTGTGTGTTATCTGGCCTTCCCCATGTACTGTCCTCCAGCAGATAACCTCGTCACAGACCATCAAGTCTTCTGCGTCTCATATCTGTCCTTCACATGATAATTAGAAAGAGAGCTTTGTTAAGGAGAGAGGGAGAGGAAAAAAAGGAGGCGTGCTACCTAAAAAAGGGTCCTCATTTTAGGCCAAAAAAAAGGAGAGGGATGGAGGGAGGGAGGGAGGGAGGGATGGAGGGATGGAGGGAGGGTGAAGTAGCTTTAATCCCCAATAAGATGTGATAAGGGGAGCTTCGGTGTAGCCACGGGGTGAGACGACTTTATTCTGGGCCATATGAGTGAGTTACACTGTGAGTTACACAGCGCCTCCTCCTCCTGGGCTGGAGGGTTTAAGGCCGGTCCTCTGCAGTGAATATCCACCGCCACTATCCTCCCCAGCCGTCGTCAACACTATCCTCCCCAGCCACTATCCTTGGCCAATATGACACGACCCCCTCGACATGATGGTGTGGCCTCCTCCTCACCTCACCCATTACGGGTCAGGTCAATGACTTGGGGGCCAGCAAACTTAAGAGTCGCAACGTCGTGCTCAGGGGTCGTACCGTCGAGTTCAAGGGTCGCAACGTCGTGCTCAAGGGTCGTAAGGCTGAGTTCAAGGGTCGCAACGTCGTGCTCAAGGGTCGTACCGTCGAACCCAAGGGTCATAGAATCATGCTCATGGGTCGTAGCGTCGTGCTCAGGCGGTCGTACCCACGCGCTCACGGGTCGTAACGCTACGCTCGTAACGTCGCGCCCAAGAACGTAATCACAACATCTGCCGCTGCGTTACGAGGCAGAGAGTGCGTGGCGACGGGGACGCGACACGACCTCCTGCGAAATCAATCGCAACAAAGAGCGACATCTGTCGCAAATGATGATGGCTCAAACCTCAGGTCGGGTGTGGGAAAGGGGAGGGAACTCAAAAGCCCCTGAAGTCGAGTCAAATTGCTCTGGCGCACCTCACCTTTCACACCGCTCTCCAGGCACTGGTGTACGTGGTCTACGTACATGGGGGCCTAGAGAAACAAGAGAACGGTCTAAAAACTACTTCACTTCCTCCAGTTCTTCTCCATTCACATTCACCTCCCCATTGAATTGTCCCTCAACCCTACTGTACCTCATAACCCTCGCTCTCACTCGCATTTACTCTCACCTTTCTTCACACACTTTACCGAACTCAGTCGCCAGCAGTTATACAGGTACGCGCAGATGTAACACCCAATAAGCAATAAGTGTATAAGTTACAAGGGTCTATAATATATATATATATATATATATATATATATATATATATATATATATATATATATATATATATATATATTTTCTTTCTTTCAAACTATTCGCCATTTCCCGCATTAGCGAGGTAGCGTTAAGAACAGAGGACTGGGCCTTTGAGGGAATACCCTCACCTGGCCCAATTCTCTGTTCCTTCTTTTGAAAAAAAAAAAAAAAAAAACAAACAAACCTGAGAGGGGAGGATTTCCAGCCCCCCGCTCCCTCCCCTTTTAGTCGCCTTCTACGACACGCAGGGAATACGTGGGAAGTATTCTTAATCCCCTATCCCCAGGGATAATATATATATATATATATATATATATATATATATATATATATATATATATATATATATATATATATATATATATATATATATCTTTCTTTCTTTCTTTCAAACTATTCGCCATTTCCCGCATTAGCGAGGTAGCGTTAAGAACAGAGGACTGGGCCTTTGAGGGAATACCCTCACCTGGCAAAATTCTCCGTTCCTTCTTTTGAAAAAAAAAAAAATATCTTGATCACGCGCAAAATTGTGATCCTTTCCAATATATATTAGACACACACACACACACACACACACACACAAACATACACACACACACACACAGACACACACACACACAGACACACACACACACACATACACAGACACACTCATATGACAGAAGACAATATATCGTCATCAGAAACCAGCCATCCACCGCGACCACGACAATTCTTGGGGGGGATCAAGGGGGGTCATTTCGAGCCGTTTCCCTCACATGAAAATAATCTCGGGGGGCGAGATGAGGGGAGGGATGGAGGGTTTTGGAGGGGTTGGAGGGTTGAGAGATGAGCACGCCGCCCCCCCCCCCCCCCCCACCACACAGGAGGCAACGACGCTGAATTATGAGGTACATGGCAAATCCGGGCACGGCCATTTAACCAGAGGGTGGTGGTGGTGGAAGGGCTGTGGAAGAGGAGGGTGTGGAAAGGCTGGGAGGGGTAGTACGCTGTACATGGGATATGTGTCGGAAGGCATCCATTCCGTCGACCGCGGAGAGAGAGCGGAGAAGAAAAAAAAGTTATGCCAAAACACTCGCATTTCGGAACACGAAGTCGGGTCGGGCCGACCGTGACGGAGGGACGGGGCACGCACGCCCTTCGTACGACGAGAGAGAGAGAGAGAGAGAGAGAGAGAGAGAGAGAGAGAGAGAGAGAGAGAGAGAGAGAGAGAGAGAGAGAGAGAGAGCTTTTAAGAACCTGATGAGAGATAAGCTTTTGAAGCAATCAGAAACACTATATATCAGCAAAGCTTTGAATGACCAGAGGCGCTAAGTTTGATCATATAAGCTTTTTGACAAATCAGGCACACTATGAGCACACACACAGACACACACACACACACACACACACACACACACACACAGATACACACACACACATAGACACACACACACAGACACACACACAACAGACACAGACAGATACACACACACACACACACACACACACAGATACACACACACATAGACACACACACACACACACACACACACACACAGATACATACACACACAGATACACACACACACACACACACACACACACACACACACATAGACACACACATAGACACAGACACACACACACACACACACACACACACACACACACACACACACACACACACACACATAGACACAGACACACACAGACACAGACACACATATACACAGACACACACACACACACACACACACACACACACACACACACACATACACACACACACACACACACACACACACACACACACACACACACATAGACACACACACACACATAGACACACACACACACACACATAGACACACACACACACACACACACACACACACACACACACACACACAGGTGTAGGGCCGGGCGTGTGGTGCACCGGAAGCGCTCCCGGAAGTTGCAGGGTAATTCCTGTGAACTCTGGTTCCACCAGCCGGAAAATTGGCCGCCTCCCGCCGATCCCCCCCTCACTGATTTACCCCCCCACCCCCGTCCCTCCGGAGGGAACTCAGAGGGAGGGAACTCACTGACATCAAACCTCCCTGGCCACACGCAAGGGTCCTGAGTGACGTCACGGAGGGGAACCCAGTGGCGTCATGCTCTCTGGCGTCGATCCAGGGTCCTGAGTGACGTCACGGAAGGGAACTCGGTGACGTCATGCTCTCTGGCGTCGATCCAGGGTCCTGAGTGACGTCACGGAAGGGAACTCGGTGACGTCATGCTCTCTGGCGTCGATCCAGGGTCCTGAGTGACGTCACGGAAGGGAACTCGGTGACGTCATGCTCTCTGGCGTCGATCCAGGGTCCTGAGTGACGTCACGGAAGGGAACTCGGTGACGTCATGCTCTCTGGCGTCGATCCAGGGTCCAGAGTGACGCCACGGAAGGGAACTCAGTGACGTCATGCTCTCTGGCGTCGATCCAGGGTCCTGAGTGACGCCACGGAAGGGAACTCAGTGACGTCATGCTCTCTGGCGTCGATCCAGGGTCCAGAGTAACGTCACGGAAGGGAACTCAGTGAGGTCATGCTCTCTGGCGTCGATCCAGGGCCCTGAGTGACGCCACGGAAGGGAACTCGGTGACGTCATGCTCTCTGGCGTCGATCCAGGGTCCTGAGTGACGCCACGGAAGGGAACTCATTGACGTCATGCTCTCTGGCGTCGATCCAGGGTCCTAAGTGACGTCACGGAGGGAAACTCATTGACGTCATCCTCCCTGACTTCGCAGAGGGAACTCAGTGACGTCACTGTGGGGGAACTCACACGCTTCGTTCTTACTGACATCATCTGCTGTGCCGCCCCCGAGTCATCTACCGCTGTACCTTCGTCATCTACCGCTGTAACCATCCCTCATCTACCTGTGTAGCCTCACCATCTACTGCTGTACCTTCATCATCTACCGCTGTAGCCATCCCTCATCTACCTGTATAGCCTCACCATCTACCGCTGTACCTTCATCATCTACCGCTGTAACCATCCCTCATCTACCTGTGTAACCTCACCATCTAGCGCTGTACCTTCATCATCTACCGCTGTAACCATCCCTCATCTACCTGTGTAACCTCACCATCTAGGGCTGTACCTTCATCATCTACCGCTGTAACCATCCCTCATCTACCTGTGTAGCCTCACCATCTACTGCTGTACCTTCATCATCTACCGCTGTAACCATTCACCATGGTGACCCACCATCATCTACACCTACTGTACCACCACAATCTACCACCGTACCATCACACTCTACCTCGGCACCATCATCTATCTACCGCTGCCCCATCACCCATCTACCGCTGCCCCATCACCACCATCCTATACGTCTGCGCCACTATCATCTACCACCACCCCCTCCACACCCCTTCATCTACCCTCCTCTCCTCTGCATCTCCATCTCCACCACCAACACAAGCCCCAGCATCAAAACCCAAATAAAACATAATCGAAAAACCTATCCACTGTGAACACACTTTCCGCTCCCATGACTCCCTCCTCCCTATCCCTCCGCCTCCCTATCCCTCCTCCTAACCAATGCCCTCCCTCCAACTCCCTCCCCCAACCCACCCTCCCTCCAACTCCCACCCTCCCTCATTATTTGGAAGAGGTGACCTTTGAGGCAAGGTGTGTGTGTGTGTGTGTGTGTGTGTGTGTGTGGCCGGAAGGACCATCTTCGCCACCAACACGAGAGAGTCTCCACCACCACCACCAACTCCATCACCTAACACTATTTCCCCCTCCAACACCAGCGCCTCCGCCACCGTCGCCGCCATTATCTCCAACACTACTGCGCTCTCCGTCATTTGAACGCACCCTCCATCAGCTAACACCAACACTGTAAATGTCCAACATGACCGCTCCCTCCATCACCAACACTCCCCTTACCCCCGAAGCTACCTCTCCCTCCAACACCAACGCTACCTCCCGTTCCCGCCATCACCAACACCACCACTACCTCCAACACACCCACACCCTCCATCACCAGCACCACCATTACCTCCAACACTCCTACCACCCTCCATCACCAACACCAACACTACCTCCAACACTCCCACCCCCCTCCATCACCAGCACCACCACTACCTCCAACACTCCCACCACCCTCCATCACCAACACCAACACTACCTCCAACACTCCCACACCCTCCATCACTAACACCACCACTACCTCCAACAATCCCACACTTCCCATCACCAACACCACCACCACTTCCAACACTCCCAACCCCACCAACACCAACACTACCTCCAACAATTCCACCCCCCTCCATCACCAACACCACCACTACCTCCAACACTCCATCACCAACACCACCACTACCTCCAACACTTCCACCCCATCCATCACCACCACCACTATCTCCAACACTCCAACACCCTCCATCACCAACACCACCACCACTAACTCCAACACACCCACCCTCCTCCATCACCAACACTACCTCGCACACCCCCACGCCTTCCATCACCGACACCACCACCACTAACTCCAACACACCCACCCCCTCCATCACTAACACCATCACTATCTCCAACACACCCCCACGCCTTCCATCACCGACCACCCTCCCCCACAAACGATCTAAGACCGAACCCACGACTAAGCATATCTCTCCATGGTGGCGGCAAACACGAACAGCCACGTCGAACACAAGACGACCTCCGACCCCTCCACTGGAGGGCAAAGCACGGCCCAAACCCCGTACAAGGAAGAGCAGGACACCTTCCCTCCCTCCCTCCGACCCCTCCACTGGAGGGCAAGCCACGTCGAACACAAGACGATCCCACCCCCTCCACTGAAGGGCAAGGCACGGCCTAAACCCCGTACAAGGAAGAGCAGGACACCTTCCCTCCCTCCCTCCGACCCCTCCACTGGAGGGCAAGGCACGGCCTAAACCCCGTGCAAAGAAGAGCAGGACACCTTCCCTCCCTCCCTCCGACCCCTCCACTGGAGGGCAAGGCACGGCCCAAACCCCGTGCAAGGAAGAGCAGGACACCTTCCCTCCCTCCCTCCGACCCCTCCACTGGAGGGCAAGGCACGGCCTAAACCCCCGTACAAGGAAGAGCAGGACACCTTCCCTCCCTCCCTTCCGTCAGGAGGAGGCTGGAGGAGGAAATACTGCCACTTGGTTCCCCGTCTCGGGAGGACCCCGGAGCAGAGAGCTGTATATCATCTTAATACATTATATATAGCATTATGACGCACAGCCCTGGCCCGGCCGCTGCAGCTGCAAGATCTCTGGCGTGAGCAGCAGCAGCAGCAGCAGCTGCTGGCCAGTCAGCTTGGCTGGCTGAGGGGAAAAGATCGCTCTCGTTTGGGTGAGGGTCGGGTGTGTGTGGTGTTGGGTTAGGTGGATGGTGTCAGTCCAGGGAGACTTGGTTAGAGGGCCGACGGTGCGCTGTGATGGTACAGCACAGGAGGGAAGAGGGGGTACAGCGATGGTACAGAGTGAGAGGGAAGGAGGTACAGTAATGGTACAGCACGAGGGGAGGCGGTACAGTGATAGTACAGCACGAGGGGAGGCGGTACAGTGATGGTACAGTACCAGGCGCAGCCAGAGAGTTGACCCTAACACAAACTGTGAGGGTGTTGACGAAGGTACACAATGCAAGGACTGTGACCTATGTATATGACAGTACATAACATTGCTCTACCTTACGATGGTGTCGGAGGTCTTCTACCCCCACACAGCTGGGTCTGGGTCCTTACCTTACCTTACGTATACCTTACGATGGTTTGGGAGGTCTTCTACCCCCCCACACAGCTGGGTCTGGGACCTTACCTTACCTTACGTATACCTTACGATGGTTTGGGAGGTCTTCTACCCTCCCACAGCTGAGTCTGGGACCTTACCTTACCTTACGTATACCTTACGATGGTTTGGGAGGTGTTCTACTCCCCACACAGCTGGGTCTGGGACCTTACCTTACCTTACGTATACCTTACGATGGTTTGGGAGGTCTTCTACCCTCCACAGCTGAGTCTGGGACCTTACCTTACCTTACGTATACCTTACGATGGTTTGGGAGGTGTTCTACTCCCCCACACAGCTGGGTCTGGGACCTTACCTTACCTTACTTATACCTTACGATGGTTTGGGAGGTCTTCTACCCCCCACACAGCTGGGTCTGGGACCTTACCTTACCTTACGTATACCTTACGATGGTTTGGGAGGTCTTCTACCCTCCACAGCTGAGTCTGGGACCTTACCTTACCTTACGTATACCTTACGATGGTTTGGGAGGTCTTCTACCCTCCCACACAGCTGGGTCTGGGACGAAGCTGTCGTGCATCTCAGATTAGCCAAGCTTTTATCACTCAGCACAGCTGAGAGGATGTGAAGCTCCTTTACAACTGAGAGAGGGGGGGATAAAAAGAGCTTCAAGCCTAAAGCTGTAGACAGACATGAATATCTGGGGAGGGAGGAGATGGAACGGAAAATGGAAAGGTTATGATTGATCTTCCAACGAAAGGACTGGGAAGAGAGAGGTCCGTTCCATATACCACCCGAGATGGAACAGAGTGGTTGGTTCTAATCCCCAGAGATGGAGCAGA
This sequence comes from Panulirus ornatus, assembly GCF_036320965.1. NCBI lineage: Eukaryota > Metazoa > Arthropoda > Malacostraca > Decapoda > Palinuridae > Panulirus > Panulirus ornatus. Next base: position 1,021,970 of record NC_092264.1, read on the forward strand.
GAAGCTGGTTCTCATCCCCCAGAGATGGAACAGAGAGCTTGATTCTACCGTCCCCTGAAACAGACCAAAGAGCGTTGTTCTACCCCCAAAATGATGGTAGATACCTTGATTCTAATCCCCCCAGAGATGGAACAGAGAGCTTGATAATCTACCATCCCCAGAGATGGAAGAGAGAGCTTGGTTCTTACACCCTAACCCCAGAGATTCACGACAGACAGAACGTACAGAATGTGCCGTATTTCAAGACTAAGGTATTCCGTATTTTAAGACGAAGGGATCCCGTATTTTAAGACAAAAGGATACCGTATTTCAAGACGAAGGGATCCCGTATTACAAGACGAAGGGATCCCGTATTACAAGACAAAAGGATCCCGTATTTTAAGACAAAAGGATACCGTATTTTAAGACAAAAGGATTCCGTATTTTAAGACAAAAGTATCCCGTATTTTCAGACAAAAGGATACGGTATTTTAGACAAAAGGATCCCATATTTTAAGACGAAGGGACCCCGTATTTTAAGACGAAGGGATCCCGTATTTTAAGACGAAGGGATCCCGTATTTTAAGACGAAGGGATCCCGTATTTTAAGACGAAGGGACCCCGTATTTTAAGACGAAGGGACCCCGTATTTTAAGACGAAGGGATCCCGTATTTTAAGACGAAGGGATCCCGTATTTTAAGACGAAGGGATCCCGTATTTTAAGACGAAGGGATCCCGTATTTTAAGACGAAAGGATCCCATATTTTAAGACGAAGGGATCCCGTATTTTAAGACGAAGGGATCCCGTATTTTAAGACGAAGGGACCCCGTATTTTAAGACGAAGGGACCCCGTATTTTAAGACGAAGGGATCCCGTATTTTAAGACGAAGGGATCCCGTATTTTAAGGCGAAGGGATCCCGAAATAAGCAACTGTGTTGATGATGCATCTGTCTCCTCCATACTAGATCGGGCCAAGTACTGTGGAAATGTTGGAGGCATCTTACACACTCCATCTTTACATGAACTCCATCCTTCCGTGTGAGGGAAGGCACTACGCTGAGGAGGGAAGAAGAAGAAGAAGACGAAGAAGAAGAAGAAGACGAAGAAGAAGAAGACGTAGAAGAAGAAGAAGAAGAAGAAGAAGAAGAAGAAGAGGAAGAAGAAGAAGAAGACGAAGAAGAAGAAGACGTAGAAGAAGAAGAAGAAGAAGAAGACGAAGAAGAAGAAGACGTAGAAGAAGAAGAAGAAGAAGACGAAGAAGAAGAAGACGTAGAAGAAGAAGAAGAAGAAGAAGAAGAAGAAGAAGAAGAGGAAGAAGAAGAAGAAGAAGAAGACGAAGAAGAATAAGACGAGGAAGAAGACGAAGAAGAAGAAGAAGAAGAAGAAGACGAAGAAGAAGAAGAAGAAGACGAAGAAGAAGACGAGGAAGAAGACGAAGAAGAAGAAGAAGAAGAAGAAGAAGAAGAAGAAGAAGAAGAAGACGAAGAAGAAGACGTAGAAGAAGAAGAAGAAGAAGAAGAAGAAGAAGAAGAAGAAGAGGAAGAAGAAGAAGAAGAAGAAGACGAAGAAGAATAAGACGAGGAAGAAGAAGAAGAAGAAGAAGAAGAAGAAGAAGAAGAAGACGAAGAAGAAGAAGAAGACGAAGAAGAAGACGTAGAAGAAGAAGACGAAGAAGAAGAAGAAGAAGAAGAAGAAGAAGAAGAAGAAGAAGAAGAAGAAGACGAAGAAGAAGAAGAAGAAGAAGAAGAAGACGATGAAGAAGAGGAAGAAGAAGAAGAAGAAGAAGACGAAGAAAAAGAAGAAGAAGAAGAAGAAGAAGAAGAAGAAGAAGAAGAAGAAGAAGAAGAAGAAGAGGGAGAGAATGGGAGTAAGAGAGACAGGACTGTGAAGCACTGGACAATAAAATACATTGGGAGAAGGTAGCGAGCGGGGTTTAATCTGATTGGGAAGGGAGCGCAGTGCACGAGAAGAAAAAAATATTACACGCGGATGGAAAGGCAAAGAGAAGAAAAGGCCAGAGAGAGAGAGAGAGAGAGAGAGAGAGAGAGAGAGAGAGAGAGAGAGAGAGAGAGAGAGAGAGAGAGACGGCGGGCGGGGAGAACAAAAAAAAAATGATGGGGGGGAAATTTAAGCAGTAGTTTCCAAACTCGCTCGCAGAGGAAACCAAAAGAGAGAGAGAGAGAGAGAGAGAGAGAGAGAGAGAGAGAGAGAGAGAGAGAGAGAGAGAGAGAGAGAGAGTAAAGTAAAAAAAAAAAGGCAAAAACATCGAGAGCAAAGTGAACAGCAAATCAAACAAGAGATGGGGAGTGTTTTTGCCTGGCCGGGCTCGCCCCGAGTGGCCCACTTTACATAAAGTTTCGGTGGCGCGCTACATTCTTCCATGACCGCCCCTCCCCCTCACCTCTCTCTCTCTCTCTCTCTTGCTTGCTTGGTGGGGGAGCGAGTGAGTGAGGGGAGGGAAGAGGGAGGGTAGTGGTGGAGGGAAACGAACTTAACCGAAGCCTTCAAGCAAACCCCCATCACTGTACCATCCCCTAACACGACGCCAACACGCCATGACCCATCTCCACCACTGACGCAACACCCATACCATCTCACCACGACGCCAACACCCCATGTACCCATCTCCAGACCACTGACGCCAACACCCCTACCATCTCCAACCACCACGCCACCCCATGACCATCTCCAACCACTGACGCCAACACACCATGACCCATCTCCAACCACTGACGCCAACACCACCATGACCCATCTCCAACCACTGACGCCAACACCACCATGACCCATCTCCAACCACTGACGCCAACACCACCATCACCCATCTCCAACCACTGACGCCAACACCACCATGACCCATCTCCAACCACGCGCATCAGCCAACATCTACCCGCCATAACACCCATCTCCAACCACTGACGCCAACACCGCCATGACCCATCTCCAACCACGCCATCACGAACATCTCTCCCCCCTAACACCCCCACACCACACAATCTCCCTCCATCATTATCCCCATCACTGTCAAACCTGTTCCGACCATCCCCTAATCACCCTCCACCACTACCATCCTCCCCACCCCCAACCCTTAACTACCACTGACCTACACCGAACAACCCACTCTTAACCTCCCGGAACCCAACAAACGCGCCAAAACTACCAATAACAAGCGGTCATCAGCCCTCATTAGCGTGGCTTCTTCTCACTTACGGCAACGCACAACTTTACGAGCGAACGAGGTGGTTTCCTGGATTTTCCCCTCGACCACATGGCTCAGTCTCCAAGGTTACCCTGGCGAGGGGTTCTAGTCTACCAGGTTACCCTGGCGAGGGGGTCTAGTCTACCAGGCTACCCTGGCGAGGGGGTCTAGTCTACCAGGTTACCCTGGCGAGGGGGTCTAGTCTACCAGGTTACCCTGGCGAGGGGGTCTAGTCTACCAGATTACCCTAGCGAGGGGGTCTAGTCTACCAGGTTACCCTGGCGAGGGGGTCTAGTCTACCAAGTTACCCTGGCGAGGGGGTCTAGTCTACCAGGTTACCCTGGCGAGGGGGTCTTGTCTACCAGGTTACCCTGGCGAGGGGGTCTAGTCTACCAGGTTACCCTGGCGAGGGGGTCTAGTCTACCAGGTTACCCTGGCGAGGGGGTCTAGTCTACCAGATTACCCTGGCGAGGGGGTCTAGTCTACCAGGTTACCCTGGCGAGGGGGTCTAGTCTACCACGCTACCCTGGCGAGGGGTCCGATCGACCAGGCTACCCTGGCGAAGGGGGTGTGTGTAAAGTCTACCACACAGTGTGAATACCGCTACCGCAGAAGGAGCAGCTCTTTCTGGTATTCATTCACTGCATACGACACGACCCACCCACCCACTCCCCAACCTCTTCAAAAGCGGGCGACACCATAATAAATATAAATATATATACACACACACACATACAGTGATACAGCTCAGACACGAAGGCCATTTTGCATCTCATTATACATTCACTCCATTATTCAATTCCCACTTCATTCAAATCCGACCCCGAGTCGTCGTCAATTATCTGTTGCTGCATTAATTAACGTAATCCAATTAGGGGCCTTGTTGCACTCATGAGCCTGACCTCACCTCTGGGAGACGGAGCCCTTCCAAGGGCGGGTGGGTGGGGGGTCTACAATACTGGGCCACAGACCCACAACATAACAACATCTACCAGCTCACAATCCTCCCCGTTTTCTGTTGTCGTGGTAAAGAAAACGCCCTTAGAGAGAACCTCCTTGGAAGGGTTTTTTTTGTTTGTTTTTCTTTTTTTCCCCCGGTGTAAAACGGAGAGAAAGTTGACTTTCTATCAAGAAATTGTTTATGTTAGTTGTGTGTGTGTATATAATATATATATATATATATATATATATATATATATATATATACTTACGTTAGCTTTGGCTCTTCTTAGCCTTGTTATACTAACCACTTAGTTTTTAGAATGTGGGTAACGTTCTACATCCAGCTGTGTGGAGGGTAGAACACCTCCGACACCATCGTAAGGTAAGGTAAGGTCCCAGACCCAGCTGTGTGGGGGGTAGAAGACCTCCCAAACCATCGTAAGGTATACGTAAGGTAAGGTAAGGTCCCAGACCCAGCTGTGTGGGGGGTAGAAGACCTCCCAAACCATCGTAAGGTATACGTAAGGTAAGGTAAGGTCCCAGACCCAGCTGTGAGGGGGGTTAGAAGACCTCCCAAACCATCGTAAGGTATACGTAAGGTAAGGTAAAGTCTCAGACCCAGCTGTGGTGGGTAGAAGACCTCCAAAACCATCGTAAGGTATACTTAAACTATACTACCGTAAAGTATACACGAGCTAAAGTAAACCATCGTCAGGCATACAGACTACAAGCCTTACCATGGTTTACAGTGCAGTGAATAATGGTATTCATTATTCACTGGCTTCTCTCAGCCTTCCGTGATGGCCTGTTGCTGCAATCCTCTCCATCAGTCACGTCCTACACTGACTGTTAACGCTTCCGGTACAAACCAGATAACAGAAGACCAAGTGATGGTCTATGGCGAGGTTATCTGCTGGAGGACATATCATGGGAAGGACAGATAACAGAAGACCAAGTGATGGTCTATGGCGAGGTTATCTGCTGAGGGACAGTGTCTGGAAAAGACCCAGATAACAGAAGACCTGATGGTCTATGGTGAGGTTATCTGCTGGAGGACAAAACATGGGAAGGACAGGATAACAGGAGACCAGGTGATGGTCTATGGCGAGGCTATCCGTTGAGGGACAGTGTCTGGGGAAAAAACCAGATAACATAAGACCTGGTGGTCTATGGCGAAGTCATCTGCTGGAGGAGAGTAAAAGGATCCTAGACTCGAACTCTCAACAGGTGGAGACGGGACTGACAAGCAGGAGACTCCTCCACTACCTACCACTACTCCCTCTGGCTCAACCACCACCACCACTCCCTCTGGCTCAACCACTACCACCACTCCCTCTGGCTCAACGACCTGGAAATCGTCTACCGGCAAAGAGCACCACACGGAACAGAGCAAGACTCTGACCTGGGGAATGATGACGGGAGAACACGACCTGACCTGGATGTGACATGCCGGACACCCTGGGGCTGGACGCGCAAGTCAGAGAGTTTGAATCACTTGTGTGCGTCAGAACGCGCTATCAAGGGGCTTAGGTCCTGATAAGCAATATCATTCACTCAAGTCCTTAATCCAATCGTGTGAATCCAAAGCGCTGGCTGACAAGCCTTCGGCATTTCCCCCACGAGTGTTTCACGCCAAGCCTTCGAAACTTTTCAGCGTCCTACGCCAAGGCACCGTAGCTCTGCCTGACCGTAAATATTTAGCCCACCGTCTATATCACATGCATTCTTTTTTGGAGGAATCTCTCCTAGGCGAGGGAACACCCACGGTACGACACCTTGTCACCAGCCTCGCGCCTAAAACCGTTCCCACCCCATCCCAGGGCTCAACTTTTCCATCTGGAAATTCCATGTTGGGCTGAGGGGGCCCCCGGTGGTGGTCGCGGGGTGCCGGCCAGGGCCCCGGACATGGACACCACTCGAAGGGGAGGGGGGCAGTGGAAACCACTAACCTGGTTACGTCAAGCTGTCAGCGGGTACAAGGGCCTGACATAGAGAGAGCAGTCCGGGGGATCTCTCTCGTCCACCCCGACCCCTTCTATCCCCTCCTCACCCTCCCACACACACACAACAGAATGTATCACTACGCCTCTCGCGCCCACCTCCACAGTGCGGGCCAGAAAAAAATTCCTGGTGGAAAATCCTGTCCTTCACTTTTAAGCTTCGTCCAGTTATTTCTGGTCACTGGATCGCTACCTTGGGCGAAGAAACAAAAAGGGGATTGTAGCGTCGAAATCGTTTTTCTTTTTAAGTATTTTTGGAAACTTCCTTGAAGTTTTTAGGACATCAGGGCGATTGTTTTTTTAGGTAACAGTGATTTTAGGTCCTCGAGTCTTTCCTTCATGAGGTGAACTTCCTTCTCAAGCGACGGAATGAGCTTTGTTGATCATCTCTGTACTCCATTCTAATTCTTTCCTCGTCGTAAAGTTTACTTCCTTCTCAAGTGACGGAATGAGCTTTGTTGATCATCTCTGTACTCCATTCTAATTCTTTCCTCGTCGTAAAGTTTACTTCCTTCTCAAGTGACGGAATGAGCTTTGTTGATCATCTCTGTACTCCATTCTAATTCTTTCCTCGTCGTAAAGTTTACTTCCTTCTCAAGTGACGGAATGAGCTTTGTTGATCATCTCTGTACTCCGTTCTAACTCTTCCCTCGTTCGTTTCCCAAAGATCGTAATGGCAACCTGAACTGAACCACGCATTCCAAACACAGTCTAAGCTGGGGCGTTGTTAAGAGATGGCTAATGTCTTTCTATATACCAAACACTTGATTATTACATGCAGTCAAGCACAGCTGGGCGTATCTTAACCCAACAATGATGAGGACAATGTCGTGGTCTATTTCTTCTGGTGTCATACACCTTATTTCTTCCTGTACACTACTCATCAATTCACACCAAAATCTACTTCTCTGCGTTGTATACACTTCGAAGTGCAGTGCCCATGTACCTAAACGCGGCGTTATACTCTCCAAAAAACTTCTCTCTCAGTGGTGACGATTTACGTAAAACTGCGTAATGACGCATTTCTATTGTACGAGGATGGGAAAGGGGGGGGGGTTTACATTCGTGGGGCCCCCATCTCTGGATGTGTGTGTGTGTGTGTGTGTGTGTGTGTGTGTGTGTGTGTGTGTGATGACTTCGGTAGGCCCACAGCCCCACCACAATGCCACCATTTCAACAACCAATGACACTCTCCCATTTCCAGCGACTACCTACGCTCACGTCCTCCCCTCCCATCCACCCATCCCATCCCCCTATTTCCCCCCACACACACACCTTCAGTCACCTTCACAACCCCAGACAGTGGGTCATGTAGCCTTTTCCATCATCTCACTTTCGTTATACTGACACCCTCTATTTCCACCGTCTATCATAATGACACCCTGTATTTCCACCATCTCTTATTCTGACACCCTTTATTTCCACCATCTCTCCATACTGACACCCTTTATTTCCACCATCTCTCCATACTGACACCCTTTATTTCCACCATCTCTCCATAATGACACCCTTTATTTCCACCATCTCTCCAGACTGACACCCTTTATTTCCACCATCTCTCTATACTGACACCCTCTATTCCCACCATCTCTCCATACTAACACCCACTATTTCCACCATCTCTCCTGGCTGACACCCTTTATTTCCACCATCTCTGCAGACTGACAACCTTTATTTCCACCATCTCTCCTGGCTGACACCCTTTATTTCCACCATCTCTCTATACTGACACCCTCTATTCCCACCATCTCTCCATACTAACACCCACTATTTCCACCATCTCTCCTGGCTGACACCCTTTATTTCCACCATCTCTGCAGACTGACAACCTTTATTTCCACCATCTCTCCTGGCTGACACCCTTTATTTCCACCATCTCTCCAGGCTGACACCCTCTATTTCCACCATCTCTCCATACTGACATAACCTATTCCATATACTCACACAATCCCTATTTCCACCAAACACTGACACCCATCGTTTCCAACACCTCTCACTCGACCCTCTGCCACCGTCTCCTCCCCCGACCCAATCCCACCCAGATCACCCCACGCCCCCTCCCCTCTCCCCCTAATTCTTGAACACCGCTAAACTGCCGCTATTTAGCGAAAAGCGCTCGAAGACCCGGCCATCAGCAATCGCTACACATAGCGGAACCACCAGCGATACAAAACTAAGCGGAATTACATATTGGAATTACAGCCCAGAAATATTCCTTTTTTTTCTCACTTATTTCTTTCTTTTTCCTTAAACGCGAGTTTAAACTACTTCTTTCTTTCTTCTTCCTTAAACGCGAGTTTAAACTACTTCTTTCTTTCTTCTTCCTTAAACGCGAGTTTAAACTACTTCTTTCTTTCTTCTTCCTTAAACGCGAGTTTAAACTACTTCTTTCTTTCTTCTTCCTTAAACGCGAGTTTAAACTGCTTCTTTCTTTCTTCTTCCTTAAACGCGAGTTTAAACTACTTCTTTCTATCTTCTTCCTTAAACGCGAGTTTAAACTACTTCTTTCTTTCTTCTTCCTTAAACGCGAGTTTAAACTACTTCTTTCTTTCTTCTTCCTTAAACGCGAGTTTAAACTACTTCTTTCTTTCTTCTTTCTTAAACGTGAGTTTAAACTACTTCTTTCTTTCTTCTTTCTTAAACGCGAGTTTAAACTACTTCTTTCTTTCTTTTTTCTTAAACGTGAGTTTAAACTACTTCTTTCTTAAACGCGAGTTTAAACTACTTCTTTCTTCTTTCTTAAACGCGAGTTTAAACTACTTCCTTTCTTCTTTCTTAAACGCGAGTTTAAACTCACGTGGTGAAACGCGAGTTCCAAAGCATCAACGGAGAAGATATGAAGTACCGATCTTGCTTACGCCCCACTCCCGCCCATGTCTGAACTTACGCCCACACCCGCCCATGTCTGAACTTACTTACGCCCACACCCGCCAATGTCTGAACTTAGTTACGCCCACACCCGCCCATGTCTGAACTTAGTTACGCCCACTCCCGCCCATGTCTGAACTTAGTTACGCCCACTCCCGCCCATGTCTGAACTTAGTTACGCCCCACACCCGCCCATGTCTGAACTTACGCCCACTCCCGCCCATGTCTGAACTTACATCCACGAAAACGCCCGTGTCCTGAGGGTCCACCAGCTGCGCTTCCCAGCTCACAGGGACCACCTTTTGAGCTTCTCAGCTCAAAATCCACTACCAGTTGAACTCCTCAGCTCACAGCCAACCGCCCTAGATGGCCCAGCCACGGAAACAACCGTACCTGCAACACAGGGTAACACCCGTACCTGCAACACAAGGCAACGTACCTCCCAACACAGGGTAACATCTGCTCCTGCAACACAGGGCAACACCCGTACCTGCAACACAGGGCAGCACCCGTACCTGCAACACGTGGGAACAACCGTACCTGCAACACGTGGCGACGTCCGTACCTGCAACACGTGGCGACGTCCGTACCTGCAACACGTGGCACAACCGTACCTGCAACACGTGGGAACAACCGTACCTGCAACACGTGGCAACGTCCGTACCTGCAACACGTGGCGACGTCCGTACCTGCAACACGGGGCAACAACCGTACTTGCAACACAGACCAACACCCGTACCTGCAACAGAAAGAAAAGAACATTTGTTATTTGTGCACTTCCACGACTTTGACACGCCATCAAGAATTAAAAATATGACGTATATAACAATTCCACACGTACAGACAGACAACAGTAAAATAAATCTTTCTCATACCATACATTGACGATCTTTTACATTACATCGTAAGCGCACCAAAATAACTCCAACATTCTTACAAATACACCAAAATAACCCAACATTCCGGCGATAAACATTGACAGAACTGCGATCGTTGTTATAAATAAACCAAACCATTTCTTCCTACACTCACAGAGATACACCCTACGCCGCCCCCCCCCCCCCCCCCGCCACTTATACACATCTAAATACATCTGGTTCCCTTTCCCGAGCCCCCCACCCCACAACCCAGGACATCAATACTGTGATATCATGCATGTATCATGTACACCTGCATGTATCATGTACACCTGCATCATGTACACCTGCATGTATCATGTACACCTGCATGTATCATGTACACCTGCATGTATCATGTACACCTGCATATGTATTATGCACACCTGCATGTATCATGTACACCTGCATGTTACACATGCACGTATCATGTACACCTGCATGTATCATGTACACAAGCATGTATCATGTCCACCTGCATGTATCATGTACACAAGCATGTATCATGTACACAAGCATGTATCATATCCACCTGCATGCATCATGTACACCTGCATGTATCATGTACACCTGCATGTATCATGTACACCTGCATGTTACACATGCACGTATCATGTACACCTGCATGTATCATGTACACAAGCATGTATCATGTCCACCTGCATGTATCATGTACACAAGCATGTATCATGTACACAAGCATGTATCATATCCACCTGCATGCATCATGTACACCTGCATGTATCATGTACACCTGCATATGTATTATGCACACCTGCATGTATCATGTACACCTGCATGTTACACCTGCATGTATCATGTACACCTGCATGTATCATGTACACAAGAATGTATCATGTCCACCTGCATGTATCATGTACACAAGCATGTATCATGTACACAAGCATGTATCATATCCACCTGCATGCATCATGTACACCTGCATGTATTATGCATACCTGCATATGTATTATGTACACCTGCATGTATTATGCATACCTCCATATGTATTATGTACGCCTGCATGTATTATGTATACCTACATATGTATCATGCATACTTCATTCGGGAGGTGTCATCTTACGGCTCGAGGCGGCGTGGGCGTGTGTGATTACACACACACACACACACACACGTACACACACACACACACACACACCTACACACACACACCAGTACAAAAAATAAATGGCCACGCTCGTTAAGTCAGCCAGGAGCAACTTTTATACGAAAAAAAAAAGGAGAAAAATCACTTTGAAGCCATAAATTTTGTGGAAAATGTAAAGTCCTCCAGCAATAAATCTAATCTCGAGATCTCCCACATGGCATTAATACTATAGCGATCCAATGAGAGGCAGGGTACCTCCCCCCACCCACGCAGGAGGGCACAGTGTGTGTGTGTGTGTGTGTGTGTGTGTGTGTGTGTGTGTGTGTGTGTGTGTGTGTGTGTGTGTGTGCGTGGGGGGATGGATACGTAAGCGTTCATAACGCAAGGGCGTGTAAATGTAATATATATATATATATATATAGACACATACACACACACCATCTCACTTGATCGCCGTTTCCCGCGTTAGTTAGGGAGCGCCAGGAACAGACGAAGACAGGCCACATCCGCTCACATCCATTCTCTAACCTGGCACGTGCAATGCCAGGAAAAGAATATATATATGTGTGTATATATATATATATATATATATATATATATATATATATATATATATATATATATATATATATACATATATATATGCGATGGCCCACAGCCGAGGTGTGGATTCGAACCGCGGCACCCCAGAGACAGACCTCCTCCCTCGGGGGCTTTGATGTCTATCACAAGGGGGCAAAAGGAAAAAGAATTCAATTATCAGAAACCGATGGACGGGTAAGCGGAGGCCCATCGGTTCCCTCCCCTCTCGGGAATGGAGGGGGGCCCAACCAACCACCCCCCCTTCCCTCCAGCGGCCTGCCAATACCGCCAGGGGGGGGGGGGGGGAAACCCGCTCGAATATCCCCTCACCCGTAGACTTTGTACGGATGAGGGTAAAACGTCTTTTAGTCGCTCAGATGCCTTAGAGAGAGAGAGAGAGAGAGAGAGAGAGAGAGAGAGAGAGAGAGAGAGAGAGAGAGAGAGAGAGAGAGAGAGAGAGAGAGAGGTCAAACAGCCAAATGAAGAGAGTTGGGGAACACGACCACAGACAATGGCCCAGAAGGTGTAAGGGCGACCAGCGTGGAAGGCCCACTGGCTTGGATGAATCAGAGCACCCGCGGGTGCCCATCAACTGAGACGATGGATCATCTGCCATACAGCGGCGTCGAACGGTGAGGTGCTTCGGCAGTGGCAATCACGGTGGTTAGTAGGTGGGCCAGTGGTCAGATGTGGTGGGTGTAAATATGATGGCTGTGGCCTCCTTGTGTGTCTCGGTCCTCGACGACCAGCCGTGGTGGCTCCGGTTTTGTCTAATGTTGTCAACACAGTTTCGCCCCAGGACTCTTTTTGCCCTCCGGTTCCCTACTGGCGGTCCACCTTCGTCAGGATACGAGACTAATTCTCACGCTGGCGTGGCTGTACCATCGTTTCTCTCGCAAAAGATGGTCAGAGGCGACCAATCCACCACCGGAAAACCTTTCGGTTTGATAAATGATTTGCATATCTGTTCGTTTGCAAGGTCATCTCTCAAGGAGACAGTCACGTGAATCTGATAATAACTTAATGCTGCCATCACTGCTGTACGAAACAGTCGAGGAGGCAAGGCAGTGCCCTTGGGAACACCGCGTCTATCAATGCAGACGGTGGCTTCAGCACGGTTCATCACTTCCCTTCTGGGGGCTCATTCGTTCGAAAAATCACAGATCCTGAAAAGGTTTCTTTTGCATTCGCCTCCCCACCACCTCCTCCTCCTCCATGCAGAGCAGCTATAACTGGAATTGTAAAGGAGTTAAGCCTCTACCCTAATAACAATGAGTGCTCTTTCTGATGCTCTTCAACCTCCATCATATCATTGGGAGCCAAAGAGTCTCGTACAGAAGGAAGGGAGAGAGAGATATATACGTTTCTGAATTCTCCCCCAAGCTTATCCATCTCAGCTCTTGCCTTACTGGTTAACCCACACATTCTTCCTCTTATTCGGTTACGTCAGGATCATTTCTTTGCCGAAGAGACGAACCATAATGTATTTTTTTTTTTCTCCTATTTTTTCCCCACACACAAATGCTTCAGACTATAAGATGCTGCTGGATCCGGCTCAAGGGCTTTGATTTTGAGCCTTCCAGGCCTCTGCTCCTCCACTGAAGAGCAGATGGAGTGGTTGTGAAGGATCGCCACTCCACTCCACTCCTCCTCCTCCTCCGTTTACAGAGACCTCAACGCCCTCGTCCCAGTTTGCGTTCGGGCGAATACCTGAAGCGAAGTGAAGTCCCTGGGGAGAGAGAGAGAGAGAGAGAGAGAGAGAGAGAGAGAGAGAGAGAGAGAGAGAGAGAGAGAGAGAGAGAGAGAGAGAGAGAGAGGGAGAGAGAGAGAGAGTCTTCTACGACTGAAACCAGGAATGTGTTCCATGCATCAGTATATATATATATATATATATATATATATATATATATATATATATATATATATATATATATATATATATACACTCTTTTCCATGTATCCTCCAGAGAATAAAGTCTGGCCAAATCGAGTCCCTCCCGACAGGTGTAATTTGCGAAGCTGTCGATCGAAGGTGAGGGAGCTTCCCAGCGCACAGTGCCAGCTCGGCAATTAGGCCTGGAGGAAAGGCTGATGTCGCCAAAGAGATATACTATGGCGACTGTAAGTGCTTCTGGTCGTTGTGAGGAAGGGAAAGGAAAGGAAAGGAAGGGAATGGAAAGGAAAAGAAAATAGAGGGAAGGGAAGGGAAGGGAAGGGAAGGGAAGGGAAGGAAAGGAAAGGAAAGGAAAGGAAAGGAAAGGGGAGGAGAGGGGAGAGGGGAGTGGAGGGAAAAGAAAGATATGGAAAGAAAAGGAAAGAAAGTAAGGGAAGGGAAGGGAAGGAACGGAGATGAAGGGAAGGGAAGGGAAGGGAAGGGAAGGGAAGGGCAGGGAAGGGAACTAGTTTCGTTCTGCACCGCTGGGAAACCTCACGACCTTCAACCTCCCATCGTGTAACCAGAGGGATAACGACGTGGCTCCTTTCCTGCAGCCATCGACTCTCGATCGCAAATCCCCCACTCAGGATGTGGGCACCGCTGGGGAGGAGGGACACACACACACCACGCCACCCAGTCACCAGGATGTGGGCACCGCTGGGGAGGAGGGACACACACATACACCACGCCACGCAGTCACCAGGATGTGGGCACCGCTGGGGAGGAGGGACACACACATACACCACGCCACGCAGTCACCAGGATGTGGGCACCGCTGGGGAGGAGGGACACACACACACCACGCCACGCAGTCACCAGGATGTGGGCACCGCTGGGGAGGAGGGACACACACACACCACGCCACGCAGTCACCAGGATGTGGGCACCGCTGGGGAGGAGGGACACACACACACCACGCCACGCAGTCACCAGGATGTGGGCACCGCTGGGGAGGAGGGACACACACACACCACGCCACGCAGTCACCAGGATGTGGGCACCGCTGGGGAGGAGGGACACACACACACCACGCCACGCAGTCACCAGGATGTGGGCACCGCTGGGGAGGAGGGACACACACACACCACGCCACGCAGTCACCAGGATGTGGGCACCGCTGGGGAGGAGGGACACACCCACACCACGCCACGCAGTCACCAGGATGTGGGCACCGCTGGGGAGGAGGGACACACACACACACCACGCCACGCAGTCACCAGGATGTGGGCACCGCTGAGGGAGGAGGGACACACACACACCACGCCACGCAGTCACCAGGATGTGGGCACCGCTGAGGGAGGGACACACACCCACACTACCCCCCTTAAGTCACCAGGTGGTCCAAGAGTAAGCCACGCCACCGCCACCCACCCTCACACCCCCACCAACACCAACAGATCCAGATACCATCATGCAACATAACTGGCCGCTCTCCTCCCCTCCTTTTCTTCGCTCGCTCGCCACATCCCCACTAGCCGCTGCTTCCTCCACCTCCTCCTCCTCCTCCTCCCACATACCAGCCCCGCTGTAGCACGGGTGTGACCCACCCGCCGTGAGCAATGGCTCCTGTGGTGGGAAGTCCCCACACGATGACTAATTGTATTTCAACTCCCACTTAGCTAATGAGGGGCCAAAGGGGGGGCGGGTGCCTTTTCATTTAACATCATCAAGATTTCAAATCACCTCTGATGGAAGAGGAGCCAAGTGCAACCCACGAACAGAATACAAATCCAAGTTTCATACGTCCATTTATATATATATATATATATATATATATATATATATATATATATATATATATATATATATATATATATATATATATAATGAAAATGAAACACATGTTTACCAAATGGCGTCCTAGCTTCGTCTCTTCGATGCATATCAACTGACTGTTATATTTCTCTCTTGCGTCTCCCCTGATGATGTGATTATTACACGAAAGTGCACTTGGGAACTTTTCGCGTTTCATTTTCCCCGTGGACTCATAGGAATATCTTGATCACGCGCAAAATTGTGATCCTTTCCAATATATATATATATATATATATATATATATATATATATATATATATATATATATATATATATACTGAATTTATCACAATGCCTCCAAGCGCTTGCTTTGAAGGACCATTTATCTGTAGATCCATTTTAAAAGCAGAGTAAATCAGACTGGCAATATAAATAAAAAAAAAAGGGGGGTCGCCCGGGAGAGCTGTTCAAACAAACAATTACGCACAGCATTTTAAACCTGAACACTAATTACGCATAAATTATTAGCCTGTTTGCGTAAATTTTGCACCCAGGCAATTTGGCAAGTGTTCATTTACGAACCAACACACACACACACACACACACACACACACACACACACATACACAAACACACACATACACACACACACACACATATATATATATATATATATATATATATATATATATATATATATATATATATATATATATATATATATATATATATAACGGAGATTTGTATATGCTTCTTGGCGTCCCTTACGAAAGGGCAAAGCGACCTTATATAAACTTTATAGCAAGGACAATACGCGCTGAGCTTGTAAACACTGAAGACGGGCTTTTTATATAAGAATCATAACTGCGTCTTGCGTATCCGGTGGCGAAGTGATGTTCATCTTTAACTCCGGCCACACACACACACACACACACACACACACATACACACACACACACATACACACACACACACAGAATACGCACAAGACGACGGCAAAGGAATTCCAATAATGAAATACTAATTGGGAGAGAGAGAGAGAGAGAGAGAGAGAGAGAGAGAGAGAGAGAGAGAGAGAGAGAGAGAGAGATTCCTTTATGAACATCTATGTTATTTATGTTCTGTTAAAATGAAAATGAATGGGTTGTATTGGGGGGGGAGGGGGGTAGAAGACCTCCCAAACCATCGTAAGGTATACGTAAGGTAAGGTAAGGTCCCAGACCCAGCTGTGTGGGGGGTAGAAGACCTCCCAAACCATCGTAAGGTATACGTAAGGTAAGGTAAGGTCCTAGACCCAGCTGTGTTGGGGTAGAAGACCTCCCAAACCATCGTAAGGTATACGTAAGGTAAGGTAAGGTCCCAGACCCAGCTGTGTGGGGGGGTAGAAGACCTCCCAAACCATCGTAAGGTATACGTAAGGCAAGGTAAGGTCCCAGACCCAGCTGTGTGGGGGGTAGAAGACCTCCCAAACCATCGTAAGGTATACGTAAGGCAAGGTAAGGTCCCAGACCCAGCTGTGTTGGGGGTAGAAGACCTCCCAAACCATCGTAAGGTATACGTAAGGTAAGGTAAGGTCCCAGACCCTGCTGTGTGGGGGTAGAAGACCCCAAACCAACGTAAGGTATACGTAAGGTAAGGTAAGGTCCCAGACCCAGCTGTGTGGGGGTTACAAGACCTCCCAAACCATCGTAAGGTATACGTAAGGTAAGGTAAGGTCCCAGACCCAGCTGTGTGGAGGTTAGAAGACCTCCCAAACCATCGTAAGGTATACGTAAGGTAAGGTAAGCTCCCCCCAGACCTAGCTGTGAGGCACTATGACAAAAGACACTGGTCAGTCAGTAATCTTCCCACCCACCCCCAACACACCCCCAGCCACTGAGGTCCCACTAGGAGCCGCGCGCTGCCCTCGTGCACCAACATCTCTTTATCATCACAATAACAACCATTAACGTGACGTAGGACGCCCGTGGACTACCACCGCGTCGACCAGTAATGGCGGGTGAGCACACACACACACACACATACTTATTGCGAGGGAGTGAGGTACATGCATAGCTCGACTGGTATATACGTGCATACATACACACATTCACGTGTATACATGCATACATTTTTTTTTTCATGTCTTCTACGCATATACACGCGCGCAGGTGTTGAGGGAACGCATGCCACTGTATTGATGCTACTGACCTTGCAATTCACTTCCGCTCAACCTTCATTGCACACTCGGTTGGCAACGCCTGCGCATGATGATCGACCCTTGCAACACACACACACACACAACCCGACTGGTTAGGTTAGGTTTAGGTTAGATTAGGTTAGGTTTAGGTTAGGTTAGGTTAGGTTTAGGTTAGGTTAGGTTAGGTTAGGTTTAGGTTTAGGTTTAGGCTTAGGTTACGTTAGGTTGGGTTGGGTTAGGTTAGGTTTAGGTTGGGTTAGGTTAGGTTTAGGTTAGGTTAGATTAGGTTAGGTTAGGTTAGGTTTAGGTTAGGTCAGGTCAGTCCCGCTGCTCGTGTTAATTTTTCCTTCTTTTTTTCTTAAATTTTAATCAGTTAACCCAACACAGACGCTCGTCCAACCCGAAAGGAAAGATCAGCTTATTTCGTGGACAGATTTTCGACTGAATTAATTTTTCTCTTTTTTGTTGTGGACAGATTCCGTCAATTTTTTTTTGTTATGGACAGATTCCGTCATTTTGTTGTGGACAGATTCCGTCAATTTTTTTTTGTTATGGACAGATTCCGTCATTTTGTTGTGGACAGA